>NW_026062075.1:600000-757261 GCF_023897955.1 Schistocerca gregaria | reverse complement strand
CAGCTAATAAATCAATCATTGATAGCTAAAACATGATTTGTACTGCTTCTTACTGGCCGATTACATCAACTTAGAAGCTTCTTCTGTGTTTTAATATTGTGCTTTTAGTGTATCCGCATTGCCGCAGCACACGACATAGCTTTGCAGACGATAAATGTATCCGTTGCAGGGAGAAAAGCTGCCATTGTGACGATCTGGCACTAAGTCGATTCGATAGCCAATGGCAAAAAAGCGCGGAATTCTCAGGTTTTTACTACAAATGAACACTTTTCACACTCTCCCGTGCAACGTGACTGGTAGACCTGCCTTCATGCAAAATCGTAAGGTCTTAGCTCATGTCCAAGGCACCAAAGCCGGCCAAAAAGTCAATAATCTTTAACCAAAATTTGAATTTTACTGCTTCTTACTGGCTATTACATCAACTTAGAAGCTTCTTCTGTGTTCTACTATAGTGTTCTCAGTGTCTCCGGTTACCGCAGCACGCAAAATAGCTTTGCCGACGATAAGTGTAACCGTTTCATAGAGAAGAGCAACAAAGTGACGATGTGGCATTAAGTCGATTCGGTAGCAAATGACAAAAACGGGCGGATTTCTTACGTTTTTACTACATATGAACACTTTTCACACTCACGTGCAACGTGGGTGCTAGATCTCCCTTCATGCAAAATCGTAAGGTCTTAGCTCATGTCCAAGGCACCAAGCCGTCACTAATCGAGAACTAAAACTTTAATTATACTGCTTCTTACTATCCACTACATCAACTTAGAAGCTTGTGTTCTACTATGGTACTTTCAGTGTCTCCGGATACCGCAGCACGCAATATAGCTTTCCAGACGATAAGTGTAAACGTTTCATAGAGAAGAGAAGCCAAAGTGACGATCTGGCATGAAGTCGATTCCATAGCAAATGACAAAAACCGGCGTTTCTCTCATGTTTTTACTACGTATGAACACTTTACACACTCTCCCTTGCAACGTGGCTGCTATACTTCCCTTCATGCAAAATCGTAGGGTCTTAGCTCATGTCCAAGGCACCAAAGCCGGCTTAAAAGTCAATAATCGATAACTAATACTTGAATTGTACTGCTTCTTACTGTCTATTACATCAATATAGAAGCTTCATCAATGTTCCACTATGGTGCTTTCAGTGTCTCCGGATACCGCAGCACGCAAAATAGCTTTGCAGTCGATAACTGTAACCGTTCCATAGAGTAGAGCCGCCAAAGTGACGATTTGGCATTAAGTGGATTCGATAGCAAATTACAAAATCGGGCGGATTTCTCAGGTTTTTACTACATATGAACACGTTTCACACTCTCCCATGCAATGTGGCTGTTAGACCGCCCTTCCTGCAAAATCGTAACGTCTTAGCTCATGTCCAAGACACAAAAGCTGGCTTGAAACTCGATAATCGATAACTAAAACTTGAATTATACTGCTTCTTACTGGCTATTACATCAACTTAGAAGCTTCTTCTGTGTTCTACTATTGTGATTTTAGTGGTTCCGCATACTGCAGCACGCAACATAGCTTTCCAGTCGATAAGTGTAACCGTTTCATACAGAAGAGCGGCCAAAGTGACGATCTGGCATTAAGTCGATTTGATGGCAAATGAGCTAAACGGGCAGATTTCTCAGGTTTTTACTGCATTGTAACACTTTTCACATTCTCCCATGCAACGTGGCTGGTAGTCGTCCCTTCATGCAAAATCGTAAGATCTTAGATCATGTCCAAGACACCAAAGCCGTCTAAAAAGTCAGTAATCGATAAGTAAAACTTGAATTGTACTTCTTCTTACTGGCTATTCCACCAACTTAGAAGTTTCATCTGTGTTCTACTATGGTGCTTTCAGTGTCTCCCGATACCGCAGCACGCAACATAGCTTTGCAGACAATAAGTGTAACCGTTTCATAGAGAAGAGCTGCCAAAGTGACGATTTGGCATTAAGTCGATTACATAGCAAATGACAAAAACGTTCGGTTTTTTCAGGTTTTTACTACATATGAACACTTTTCACACTCTCCCGTGCAACGTGGATGGTAGACCTCCCTTCATGCAAAATCGTAACGTCTTAGCTCATGTCCAAGGCACCAAAGCCGCCTAAGAAGTCAATAAACGATAAGTAAAACTTGAATTCTACTGCTTCTTACTGGTTATTACATCAACATAGAAGCTTCTTCTGTGTTCTACTATGGTGCTTTCAGTGTCTCCGGATACCGCAGCACGCAACATAGCTTTGCCGACGATAAGTCTAACCGTTTCATAGAGAAGAGCAGCCAATGTGACGATCTGGCATTAAGTCGATTCGATAGTAAATGACAAAAACGGGCGGATATCTGAGGTTTTTAATACATATGAACACTTTTCACATACTCCCGTGCAACGTGGGTGGTGGACCTCAATTCATCCAAATCATTAGGTCTTAGATCATTTCCAAGGCATCAAACCCTGCTTAATAGTCAAGAATCTATAGCTAAAACTTGAATTGTACTGCTTCTTACTGGCTATTACATCAACTTAGAAGCTTCTTCTGTGTTCTACTATTGTGATTTTAGTGGTTCCGCATACTGCAGCACGCAACATAGCTTTCCAGTCGATAAGTGTAACCGTTTCATAGAGAAGAGAGGCCAAAGTGACGATCTGACATTCAGTCGATTCCATTGCAAATGACAAAAACGGGCGGTTTTCTCAGGTTTTAACCACATATGAACACATTTCACACTCTCCCCTGCAACGTGGCTGGTTGACCTACCTTAATGCAAAATCGTAAGGTCTTGGTTCATGTCCAAGGATGCAAAGCCGTCTTAGAAGTCAATAATCGAGAAATAAAACTTGAATTGTACTGCTTCATACGATCTATTACATCAACTTAGAAGCTTCTTGTGTGTTCTACTATGGTGCTTTCAGTGTCTCCGGATACCGCAGCACGCAAAATAGCTTTCCAGACGATAAGTGTAAATGTTTCATAGAGAAGAGCGTCCAAAGTGACGATCTGGCATTAAGTCGATTCCATAGCAAATGACAAAAACGGGTGGTTCTCTCAGGTTTTTACTACGTATGAACACTTTACACACTCTCCCGTGCAACGTGGCTGGTAGACCTCCCTTCATGCAAAATCGTAAGGTCTTAGCTCATATCCAAGGCACCAAAGCCGGCTAAAAAGTCAATAATCGAAAACTAAAACTGGAATTGTGCTGCTTCTTACTGGCTATTACATCAACTTGGAAACTTCGTCTGTGTTCTACTATGGTGCTTGCAGCGTCACTCGATACCGCAGCACGCAACATAGCTTTGCAGACGATAAGTGTAACCGTTTCATAGAGAAGATCGGCCAAAGTGACGTTCTGGCATTAAGTCGATTCGATAGCAAATGTGGAAAACGGTCGGATTTCTCAGGTTTTTACTTTTCACATTCTCCCGTGCAACGTGGCTGCTAGACCTCCCTTCATGCAAAATCGTAAGTTCTTAGCTCATGTCCAAAGTTCCAAAGTCGGCTTAAAAGTCAATAATCGTTAACTAAAACTTGAATTGTACTGCTTCTTACTGGCTATTACATCAGCTTAGAAGCTTCGTCTGTATTGTACTATGGTGCTTTCAGTCTCTCCGGATACCGCAGCAGGCAACATAGCTTTGAGAACGAAAAGTGTAACCGTTTCATAGATAAGAGCTTCCAAAGTGACGATCTGGCATTAAGTCGATTCGATAGCAAATGACAAAAACTGGCGGATTTCGCAGGTTTTTACTACATATGAACACTTTTCACATTCTCCCGTGCAACGTGGCTGCTAGACCTCCTTTAATGCAAAATCATAAGGTCTTAGCTCAAGTCGAAGGCACCAAAGCCGTCTAAAAAGTCAATAATCGATAACTTAAATTTGAATTTTACTGTTTCTTACTGTCCATACATCAACATAGAAGCTTCTTCTGTGTTCTACTATGGTGCTTTCAGTGTCTCCGGATACCGCAGCGCGCAACATAGCTTTGCAGACGATAAGTGTAACCGTTTCATAGACAAGATCGGCAAAACTGACGATCTGGCATTTAGTCGATTCGATAGCAAATGACAACAACGGGCGGATTTCTCAGGTTTTTACTACATATGAACACTTTTCACATTCTTCCGTGCAATGTGGCTGGTAGGCCTCCCTTCATGCAGAATCGTAAGGTCTTAGCTCATGTCCAAGGCAGCAAAGCCGGCTTCAAAATCAGTAATGGGTAACTAAAACTTGAATTGTACTGCTTCTTACTGGCTATTACATCAACTCAGAAGCTTCGTCTGTGTTCTACTATGGTGTTTTTAGTGTCTCGGCATAGCGCACCACGCAACATAGCTTTACAGACGATAAATGTAACCGTTTCATAGAGAAAAGTGGCCAAACAGACGATCTGGCATTAAGTCGTTTCGATATCAAATGACCAAAACAGGCGGAATCCTCAGGTTTTTACTACATATTAACACTTTTCGATCTATCCCGTGCAACGTGGCTGGTAGACCCCCTTTCATGCAAAATCGTAAGGTCTTAGCTCATGTCCAAGGCACAAAAAACGGATTAAAAGTCAATAATCGATAACTAAAACTTGAATTGTACTGCTTCTTGCTGTGTATTACATCAACTTAGAAGTTTCTTCTGTGTTCTACTATGGTGCTTTCAGTGTCTAGGGATACCGCAGCACGCAACATAGCTTTCCAGACGATAATTGTGACCGTTTCATAGAGAAGAGCGGCCAATGTGACGGACTGTCATTAAGTCGATTCGATAGCAAAAGACAAAAACGGGCGGATTTCTCAGGTTTTTACTACATATGAGCACTTTCAACATTCTCCCATGCAACGTGACTGCTAGACCTCCCTTCATGCAAAATCGTAAGGTCTAGCCCATGTCTAAGGCACCAAAGACGGCTAATAAGTCAATAATAATTCACTAAAACTTGAATTATACTGCTTCTTACTGGCTATTACATCAACTTAGAAGCTTCCTCTGTGTTCTACTATGGTGCTTTTAGTGTCTCCGCATACCACAGCACGCGACATAGCTTTGCATAGAGAAGAGCGGCCAATGTGTCGATCTGGCATTAAGTCGATTCAATAGCAAATGACGAAAACCGGCAGATTTTTCAGGTGTTTACCACATATGAACAGTTTTCACATTCTCCCGTGCAACGTGGTTGCTAGGCCTCGCTTCAGGCAAAATCTCAAGGTCCAAGCTCATGTCCTAGGCACCAAAGAAGGCTACAAAGTCAATAATCAATAACTAAAACTTGAATTGTACTACTTCATACTGTCTGTTTCATGAACTTAGAAGCTTCTTCAGTGTTCTACTATGGTGCTATTAGTGTCTCCGCATACCGCAGCACGCGACATAGCTTTGCAGACGACATATGTAACCGTTTCATAGAGAAGAGCGGCCGATGTGACGATCTGGCATTAAGTGGATTCGATAGCAAATTAAGAAAACGTGCGGATGTTACAGGTTTTTACTACATATGGACATTTTACTCATTCTACCGTGCAACGTGGCTGCTAGACCTCCCTTCGTGCAAAATCTTAAGGTCCTAGCTCAAGTCCAAGGCACCAAAGCCGGCTAAAAAGTCAATAATCGATAACTATAACTTGAATTGTACTTCTTCTTACTGGCTATTACATCAACTTAAAACCTTCTTCTGTGTTTTATTATGTTGCTTTACGTATCTCCGCATTCCGCAGCACCCGACATAGCTTTGCAGAAGAAAAATGTAACCGTTTCATAGATGATAGCGGCCAATGTGACGATCTGGCATTAAGTCGATTCCATAGCAAATGAAGAAAACGGGCGGATTTTTCTGGTTTCTACTACATATGAACACTTTGCACATTCTCCCTTGCAACGCGGCTGCTAGACCTCCCTTCATGCAAAATCGTAACGTCTTAGCTCATGTCCAAGGCACCAAAGCCGGCTAAAAAGTCAATAATCAATAAATAAAACTTGATTTGTACTGCTTCGTACTTGCTATTACATCAACTTAAAAGCTTCTTCAGTGTTTTACTATGGTGCTTTTAGTGTCTCCGCATACCGGAGCACACGACATAGGTTTGCAGACGAAAAGTGTAACCGTCTCATAGAGAAGAGCAGCCGATGTGACGGTCTGGCATTAAGTCGATTCGATAGCAAATTTAAAATCGGGCGGATTTTACAGGACTTTACAACATATGAATATTTTTCACATTCTACCGTGCAACGCGGGCTGCTAGACCTCCCTTCATGCAAAATTTTAAGGTCCTAGCTCAAGTCCAAAGCACCAAAGCCGGCTACAAGGTCAATATTCGATAACTAAAACTTGAATTGTACTGCTTCTTACTGGCTATTAAATCAACTTAGGAGCTTCTTCAGTGTTCTACTATGGTGCTTTTAGTGTCTCCGCATACCGCAGCAGCAGACATAGCTTTGCAGACGAAAAGTGTAACCGTTTCATAGAGAAGAGCGGCCAATGTGATGATCTGTCATTAAGTCGATTCGGTAGCAAATGCCGAAAACGGGTAGATTTTACAGGTTTTTACTACATATGAACACTTTTCACATTCTCCCGCGCAACGTGGTAATAGACCTCTCTTCAGGCAAAATCTTAAGGTACTAGCTCATGTCGAAGGCACCAAAGCCGGCTAAAGAGACAATAATCGATAACTAAAACTAGAATTGTAGTGCTTCTTACTGGCTAATACATCAACTTAGAAGCTTCTTCTGTGTTCTACTATGGTGATTTTAGTGTCTCCGCATACCGCAGCACGCGACATAGCATTACAGACGAAACGTGTAACCGTTTTATAGAGAAGAGCGGTCAATGTGACGATCTGGCATTAAGTCGATTCGATAGCAAATGACGAAAACGGGCGGATTTCACAGGTTTTTATTACCTACGAACACTTTTCACATTCTACCGTGCAATGCGGGTAGCTACACCTCCAATCATGCAAAATCCTAAGGTTCTAGCTCATGTCCAAGGCACCAAAGATGGCAAAAATGTCAATAATCGAAAACTAAAACTTGAATTGTACTGCTTCTTACTGGCTATTACACCAACTTAGAAGCTTCTTGTGTGATCTACTATTGTGCTTTCAGTGTCTCCGCATACCGCAGCACGCGACATAGCATTATAGACGAAACGTGTAACTGTTTCATAGAGAAGAGCGGCCAATGTGACGATCTGGCATTAAGTCGATTCGATAGCAAATGACGAAAACGCTCGGATTTTACAGGTTCTTACTACCTACAAACAACTTTCACATTCTACCGTGCAACGCGGTCTGCTAGACCTCCCTTCATGCAAAATCTTAAGGTTCGAGCTCATGTCCATGGACCAAAGGTGGCAAAATTGTCAATAATCGATAAGTAAAACTTGAATTGTACTGCTTCTTACTGGCAATTACATCAACATAGAAGCTTCTTCTGTGTTCTACTATGGTGATTTTAGTGTCTCCGCATACCGCAGCACGCGACATAGCATTACAGACGAAACGTGTAACTGTTTCATAGAGGAGATCGGCCAATGTGTCGAACTGGCATTAAGTCGATTCGATAGCAAAGGACGAAAACGGGCGGGTTTTACGGTTTTTTACTACATATGAACACTTTTCACATTCTCCCGTGCAACGTGGATAATAGACCTCTCTTCAGGCAAATTATTAAGGTCCTAGCTCATTCCCAAGGCATCAAAGCCGGCTAAAGAGACAATAATCGATGACTAAAACTCGATTTGTACTGCTGCTTACTGGCTATCACATCAACTTACGAGCTTCTTCAGTGTTCTACTATGGTGCTTTTAGTGTCTCCGCATACCGCACCACTCCACATAGCATTGCAGACGAAAAGTGTAACCGTCTCATAGAGAAGAGCGGCCGATGTGACGATCTGGCGTTAAGTTGATTCGATAGCAAATTTCGAAAACGTGCGGATTTTACAGGTTTTTACTACATATGAACATTTTTCACATTCTACCGTTCAACGTGGCTGCTAGACCAACCTTCGCGCAAAATCTTAATGTCCTAGCTCATGTCCAAGGCAAAAAGCCGGCTTAAAAGTCAATAATCGATAACTAAAACTTGATTTGTACTGCTTCTTACTGGCTATTACATAAAGTTACAAGCTTTTTCTATGTTCTACTATGGTGCTTTTAGTGTCTCCGCATACCGCAGCAAGTGAAATAGCTTTGCAGACGAAAAGTGCAACCTTTTCATCGAGAAGAGCGGCCCATGTGACGATATGGCATGAAGTCGATTCGATAGCAAATGACGAAAGCAGGCGGATTTTGCAGGTTTTTACTACATATGTACACTTTTCACATTCTCCCGCGCAACGTGGTAATAGACCTCTCTTCAGGCAAAATCTTAAGGTACTAGCTCATGTCGAAGGCACCAAAGCCGGCTAAAGAGACAATAATCGATAACTAAAACTAGAATTGTAGTGCTTCTTACTGGCTAATACATCAACTTAGAAGCTTCTTCTATCTTCTACTATGGTGATTTTAGTGTCTCCGCATACCGCAGCACGCGACATAACATTACAGACTAAACGTGTAACCGTTTTATAGAGAAGAGTGGTCAATGTAACGATCTGGCATTAAGTCGATTCGATAGCAAATGACGAAAACGGGCGGATTTTACAGGTTTTAATTACCTACGAACAACTTTCACATTCTACCGTGCAATGCGGGTAGCTACACCCCATTCATGCAAAATCCTAAGGTTCTAGCTCATGTCGAAGGCACCAAAGATGGCAAAAATGTCAATAATCGATAACTAAAACTTGAATTGTACTGCTTCTTACTGGCTATTACACCAACTTAGAAGCTTCTTGTGTGATCTACTATTGTGCTTTTAGTGTCTCCGCATTCCGCAGCACGCGACATAGCATTACTGACGAAACGTGTAACTGTTTCATAGAGAAGAGCGGCCAATGTGACGATCTGGCATTAAGTCGATTCGATAGCAAATGACGAAAACGCTCGGATTTTACAGGTTTTTACTACCTACAAACAACTTTCTCATTCTACCGTGCAACGCGGTCTGCTAGACCTCCCTTCATGCAAAATCTTAAGGTTCGAGCTCATGTCCATGGACCAAAGGTGGCAAAAATGTCAATAATCGATAACTAAAACTTGAATTGTACTGCTTCTTACTGGCAATTACATCAACTTAGAAGCTTCTTTTGTGTTCTACTATGGTGATTTTGTGTATCCGCATACCGCAGCACGCGACATAGCATTACAGACGAAACGTGTAACTGTTTCATAGAGAAGAGCGGCCAATGTGACGATCTGGCATTAAGTCGATTCGATAGCAAATGACGAAAACGCTTGGATGTTACAGGTTTTTACTACCTACAAACAACTTTCACATTCTACCGTGCAACGCGGTCTGCTAGACCTCCCTTCATGCAAAATCTTAAGGTTCCAGCTCATGTCCATGGACCAAAGGTGGCCAAAATGTCAATAATCGAAAACTAAAACTTGAATTGTACTGCTTCTTACTGGCTATTACACCAACTTAGAAACTTCTTGTGTGATCTACGATTGTGCTTTTAGTGTATCCGCATACAGCAGGACGCGACATAGCTTTACAGACGAAACGTGTGAGAGTTTCATAGAGAAGAGCGGCCAGTGTGACGATCTGGCTTTGAGTCGATTCGATAGCAAAGGACGAAAACGGGCGGATTTTAGGTGTTTTTACTACATTCGAACACCTTTCACACCCTTCCGTGCAACGTGGCTGCTAGACCTCACTTCATGCAAAATCTTAAGTTCCTAGCTCTTGTCCAAGGCACCAAAGCCGGCTAAAAAGTCGATAATCGACAACTAAAACTTGATTTGTATAGCTTCTTACTGGCTATCACATCAACTTAGAAGCTTCTTCTGCGTTCTACTATGGTCCTTTTAGTGTCTTCGCATACCACAGCACGCGACGTAGCTTTGCAGACGGAAAATGTAACCGTTTCTTAGAGAGGAGCGACCAATGTGACGATCTGGCATAAAGTCGATTCCATAGCAAATGACGAAAACGGGCAGATTTTACAGGTTTTTACTACATATGAACACCTTTCACATTCTCCCGTGCAACGTGGCTGCTAGACCTCCCTTCAGGCAAAATCTCAAGGAACTAGCTCATGTAAACGGCGCCAAAGCCGGCTAAAAAAACAATAATCGATAACTCGAACTTGAATTTTACTTCTTCTTACTGGCTATTACATCAACTAAGAAGCTTGTTTTTGTTCTACTATGGTGCTTTTAGTGTCTCCGCATACCACAGCAAGTGAAATAGCTTTGCAGACGAAAAGTGTAACCGTTCCATAGAGAAGATCGGCCAATGTGACGATCTGGCATTAAGTCGATTCGATAGCAAATAACGAAAACGGGCAGATTTTACAGGTTTTTAATACATATGAACACTTTTCACATTCTCACGCGCAACGTGGTAATAGACCTCTCTTCAGGCAAAATCTTAAGGTACTAGCTCATGTCGAAGGCACCAAAGCCGGCTAAAGAGACAATAATCGATAACTAAAACTAAAATTGTAGTGCTTCTCACTGGCTAATACATCAACTTAGAAGCTTCTTCTGTGTTCTACTATTGTGATTTTAGTGTCTTCGCATACCGTAGCACGCGACATAGCATTACAGACGAAACGTGTAACCGTTTCATAGAGAAGAGCGACCAATGTGACGATATGTCATTAAGTCGATTCGATAGCAAATGACGAAAACGCTCGGATTTTACAGGTTTTTACTACCTACGAACAACTTTCACATTCTACCGTGCAACGCTTGCTGCTAGACCTCCCTTCATGCAAAATCTTAAGGTTCGAGCTCATGTCCATGGACCAAAGTTGGCAAAAATGTCAATAATCGATGACTAAAACTTGAATTATACTGCTTCTTACTGGCTATTACACCAACTTAGAAGCTTCTTGTGTGATCTACGATTGTGCTTTTCGTGTCTCCGCATACCGCAGCACGCGACATAGCTTTGCAGACGGAAAGTGTATCCGTTTCTTAGAGAAGAGCGGCCAATGTGACGATCTGGCATTGAGTCGATTCGACAGCAAGTGACGAAAACGGGCGGATTTTAGAGGTTTTTACAACATTCGAACACCTTTCACACCCTTCCGTGCAACGTGGCTGCTAGACCTCACTTCATGCAAAACCTTAATGTCCTAGCTGTTGTCCAAGGCACCAAAGCCGGCTAAAAAGTCAATAATCGACAACTAAAACTTGATTTGTAAAGCTTCTTACTGGCTATCACATCAACTTAGAAGCTTCTTCTGCGTTCTACTATGGTCCTTTTAGTGTCTTCGCATACCGCAGCACGCGACATAGCATTACAGACGAAACGTGTAACTGTTTCATAGAGAAGAGCGGTCAATGTGACGATCTGGCATTAAGTCGATTCGATAGCAAATGACGAAAACGCTCGGATTTTACAGGTTTTTACTACCTACAAACAACTTTCTCATTCTACCGTGCAACGCGGTCTGCTAGACCTCCTTCACGCAAAATCTTAAGGTTCGAGCTCATGTCCATGGACCAAAGGTGGCAAAAATGTCAATAATCGATAACTAAAACTTGAATTGTACTGCTTCTTACCGGCAATTACATCAACTTAGAACCTTCTTTTGTGTTCTACTATGGTGATTTTAGTGTCTCCGCATTCCGCAGCACGCGACATAGCATTACAGACGAAACGTGTAACTGTTTCATAGAGAAGAGCGGCCAATGTGACGATCTGGCATTAAGTCGATTCGATAGAAAATGACGAAAACGCTTGGATTTTACAGG
The DNA here is from genome assembly GCF_023897955.1 of Schistocerca gregaria. Classification (NCBI taxonomy): domain Eukaryota; kingdom Metazoa; phylum Arthropoda; class Insecta; order Orthoptera; family Acrididae; genus Schistocerca; species Schistocerca gregaria. The sequence goes on along the minus strand of NW_026062075.1, from coordinate 745,460 downwards.
TTTTTACTACCTACAAACAACTTTCACATTCTACCGTGCAACACGGTCTGCTAGACCTCCCTTCATGCAAAATCTTAAGGTTCGAGCTCATGTCCATGGACCAAAGGTGGCAAAAATGTCAATAATCGAAAACTAAAACTTGAATTGTACTGCTTCTTACTGGCTATTACACCAACTTAGAAACTTCTTGTATGATCTACGATTGTGCTTTTAGTATATCCGCATACAGCAGGACGCGACATAGCTTTACAGACGAAACGTGTAAGAGTTTCATAGAGAAGAGCGGCCAGTGTGACGATCTGGCTTTGAGTCGATTCGACAGCAAATGACGAAAACGGGCGGATTTTACAGGTTTTTACTACAAATGTACACTTTTCACATTCTCCCGTGCAACGTGGCTGCTAGACCTCCCTTCAGGCAAAATCTCAAGGAACTAGCTCATGTCCACAGCACCAAAGCCGACTAAAAATTCAATAATCGATAACTAAAATTTTAATTGTACTCCTTCTCGCTGGCAATTACATCAACTTAGAAGCTTCTTTTGTGTTCTACTATGTTGCTTTTACTGTCTCCGCATACCGTAGCAGCAGACATAGCTTTGCAGACGAAAAGTGTAACAATTTCACAGAGAAGAGCGGCCAATGTGACGATCTGGCATTAAGTCGATTCCATAGAAAAAGACGAAAACGGGCAGATTTTACAGGTTTTTACTACATATGAACACTTTTCACATTCTCCCGTGCAACGTGGCTGCTAGACCTCCCTTCAGTAGCTCATGTCCACGGCGCGAAAGCCAGCTAAAAAAACAATAATCGATAACTCGAACTTGAATTTTACTTCTTCTTACTCGCTATTACATCAACTAAGAAGCTTGTTTTTGTTCTACTATGGTGCTTTTAGTGTCTCCGCATACCGCAGCAAGTGAAATAGCTTTGCAGACGAAAAGTGTAACCGTTACATAGAGAAGATCGGCCAATGTGACGATCTGGCATTAAGTCGAATCGATAGCAAATGACGAAAACGGGCGGATTTTAGAGGTTTTTACTACATTCGAACACCTTTCACACCCTTCCGTGCAACGTGGCTGCTAGACCTCACTTCATGCAAAACCTTAAGGTCCTAGCTCTTGTCCAAGGCACCAAAGCCGACTAAAAAATCAATAATCGATAACTAAAATTTGAATTGTACTGCTTCTTACTGGCAATTACATCAACTTAGAAGCTTCTTTTGTGTTCTACTATATTGCTTTTACTGTCTCCAAATACCGCAGCACCCGACTTATCTTTGCAGACGAAAAGTGTAACCGTTTCATAGAGAAGAGCGGCCAATGTGACGATCTGGCATTAAGTCGATTCGATAGCAAATAACGAAAACAGTCAGATTTTACAGGTTTTTACCACATACGAACACTTTTCACATTCTCCCGCGCAACGTGGTAATAGACCTCTCTTCAGGCAAAATCTTAAGGTACTAGCTCTTGTCCAAGGCACTAAAGCCGGCTGAAAAGTCAATAATCGACAACTAAAACTTGATTTGTATAGCTTCTTACTGGCTATCACATCAACTTAGAAGTTTCTTCTGCGTTCTACTATGGTCCTTTTAGTGTCTTCGCATACCACAGCACGCGACACAGCTTTTCAGACGATAAATGTAACCGTTTCTTAGAGAAGAGCGGCCAATGTGACGATCTGGCATTAAATCGATTCGATAGGAAATGACGAAAACAGTTGGATTTTACAGGTTTTTACTACATATGAACACTTTTTACATTCTCCCGTGAAGCGTGGCTGCTAGACCTCTCTTCATGCATACACTTAAGGTCCTAGTTCATGTCCAAGGCACCAAAGCCGGCTAAAAAGACAATAATCGATAACTCAAACTTGAATTTTACTTCTTCTTACTGGCTATTACATCAAGTTAGAAGCTTGTTTTGTTTTCTAGTATAGTGCTTTTAGTGTCTCCGCATACCGCAGCACGTGTCATAGCTTTGCAGACGAAAAATGTAACCGTTTCAGTGAGAAGAGCGGCCAATGTGACGATCTGGCTTTAAGTCGATTCGATAGCAAATGAAGAAAACTGGCCGATTTTACAGGTTTCTGCTACATATGAACACTTTTCTCATTCTCCCGTGCAATGTGGCTACTGGACCTCTTTTCATGCAAAATCGTAAGTTCCTAGCTCATGTCCAAAATACCAAAGCCGGCTACAAAGTCAATAATCGATAACTAAAACTTGATTTGTAGTGCTTCTTTCTGACTATCACATCAACTTAGAAGCTTCTTCTGCGTTCTACTATGTTGCTTTTATTGTCTCCGCATACCGCAGCACGTGACATAGCTTTGCAGACGGAAAGAGTAACCGTTTCATAGAGAAGATCGGCCAATGTGGCAATCTGGCATTAAGTCGATTCGATAGCAAATGACGAAAAGGAGCACTTTTTAAGGTTTTTACTACATATGAACACATTTCACATTCAAGCGTACAACATGGCTGATAGACATCACTTCAGGCAAAATCTTAAGGTAGTAGCTCATGTCCAAGGCACCAAAGCCGGCAAAAAAAACCATAATCGATAACTCGAACTTGAATTTTACTTCTTCTTACTGGCTATTACATCAACTTAGAAGCTTGTTTTATGTTCTACTATGGTGCTTTTAGTGTCTCCGCATACCGCAGCAAGTGAAATAGCTTTGCAGACGAAACGTGTAACAGTTTCATAGAGAAGAGCGGCCAGTGTGACGATCTGGCTTAGAGTCGATTCGACAGCAAATGACGAAAACGGGCGGATTTTACAGGTTTTTACTACAAATGTACACTTTTCACATTCTCCCGTGCAACGTGGCTGCTAGACCTCCCTTCAGGCAAAATCTCAAGGAACTAGCTCATGTCCACAGCACCAAAGCCGACTAAAAATTCAATAATCGATAACTAAAATTTTAATTGTACTCCTTCTCGCTGGCAATTACATCAACTTAGAAGCTTCTTTTGTGTTCTACTATGTTGCTTTTACTGTCTCCGCATACCGTAGCAGCAGACATAGCTTTGCAGACGAAAAGTGTAACAATTTCACAGAGAAGAGCGGCCAATGTGACGATCTGGCATTAAGTCGATTCCATAGAAAAAGACGAAAACGGGCAGATTTTACAGGTTTTTACTACATATGAACACTTTTCACATTCTCCCGTGCAACGTGGCTGCTAGACCTCCCTTCAGTAGCTCATGTCCACGGCGCGAAAGCCAGCTAAAAAAACAATAATCGATAACTCGAACTTGAATTTTACTTCTTCTTACTCGCTATTACATCAACTAAGAAGCTTGTTTTTGTTCTACTATGCTGCTTTTAGTGTCTCCGCATACCGCAGCAAGTGAAATAGCTTTGCAGACGAAAAGTGTAACCGTTACATAGAGAAGATCGGCCAATGTGACGATCTGGCATTAAGTCGAATCGATAGCAAATGACGAAAACGGGCGGATTTTAGAGGTTTTTACTACATTCGAACACCTTTCACACCCTTCCGTGCAACGTGGCTGCTAGACCTCACTTCATGCAAAACCTTAAGGTCCTAGCTCTTGTCCAAGGCACCAAAGCCGACTAAAAAATCAATAATCGATAACTAAAATTTGAATTGTACTGCTTCTTACTGGCAATTACATCAACTTAGAAGCTTCTTTTGTGTTCTACTATATTGCTTTTACTGTCTCCAAATACCGCAGCACCCGACTTATCTTTCCAGACGAAAAGTGTAACCGTTTCATAGAGAAGAGCGGCCAATGTGACGATCTGGCATTAAGTCGATTCGATAGCAAATAACGAAAACAGTCAGATTTTACAGGTTTTTACTACGTACGAACACTTTTCACATTCTCCCGCGCAACGTGGTAATAGACCTCTCTTCAGGCAAAATCTTAAGGTACTAGCTCTTGTCCAAGGCACTAAAGCCGGCTGAAAAGTCAATAATCGACAACTAAAACTTGATTTGTATAGCTTCTTACTGGCTATCACATCAACTTAGAAGTTTCTTCTGCGTTCTACTATGGTCCTTTTAGTGTCTTCGCATACCACAGCACGCGACACAGCTTTGCAGACGATAAATGTAACCGTTTCTTAGAGAAGAGCGGCCAATGTGACGATCTGGCATTAAATCGATTCGATAGGAAATGACGAAAACAGTTGGATTTTACAGGTTTTTACTACATATGAACACTTTTTACATTCTCCCGTGAAGCGTGGCTGCTAGACCTCTCTTCATGCATACACTTAAGGTCCTAGTTCATGTCCAAGGCACCAAAGCCGGCTAAAAAGACAATAATCGATAACTCAAACTTGAATTTTACTTCTTCTTACTGGCTATTACATCAAGTTAGAAGCTTGTTTTGTGTTCTACTATAGTGCTTTTAGTGTCTCCGCATACCGCAGCACGTGTCATAGCTTTGCAGACGAAAAATGTAACCGTTTCAGTGAGAAGAGCGGCCAATGTGACGATCTGGCTTTAAGTCGATTCGATAGCAAATGAAGAAAACTGGCCGATTTTACAGGTTTCTGCTACATATGAACACTTTTCACATTCTCCCGTGCAATGTGGCTACTGGACCTCTTTTCATGCAAAATAGTAAGTTCCTAGCTCATGTCCAAAATACCAAAGCCGGCTACAAAGTCAATAATCGATAACTAAAACTTGATTTGTAGTGCTTCTTTCTTACTATCACATCAACTTAGAAGCTTCTTCTGCGTTCTACTATGTTGCTTTTATTGTCTCCGCATACCGCAGCACGTGACATAGCTTTGCAGACGGAAAGAGTAACCGTTTCATAGAGAAGATCGGCCAATGTGACAATCTGGCATTAAGTCGATTCGATAGCAAATGACGAAAAGGAGCAGTTTTTAAGGTTTTTACTACATATGAACACATTTCACATTCAAGCGTACAACATGGCTGATAGACATCACTTCAGGCAAAATCTTAAGGTAGTAGCTCATGTCCAAGGCACCAAAGCCGGCAAAAAAAACCATAATCGATAACTCGAACTTGAATTTTACTTCTTCTTACTGGCTATTACATCAACTTAGAAGCTTGTTTTATGTTCTACTATGGTGCTTTTAGTGTCTCCGCATACCGCAGCAAGTGAAATAGCTTTGCAGACGAAACGTGTAACAGTTTCATAGAGAAGAGCGGCCAGTGTGACGATCTGGCTTAGAGTCGATTCGACAGCAAATGACGAAAACGGGCGGATTTTACAGGTTTTTACTACAAATGTACACTTTTCACATTCTCCCGTGCAACGTGGCTGCTAGACCTCCCTTCAGGCAAAATCTCAAGGAACTAGCTCATGTCCACGGCACCAAAGCCGACTAAAAATTCAATAATCGATAACTACAATTTTAATTGTACTCCTTCTCGCTGGCAATTACATCAACTTAGAAGCTTCTTTTGTGTTCTACTATGTTGCTTTTACTGTCTCCGCATACCGTAGCAGCAGACATAGCTTTGCAGACGAAAAGTGTAACAATTTCACAGAGAAGAGCGGCCAATGTGACGATCTGGCATTAAGTCGATTCGATAGCAAATGACGAAAACGCTCGGATTTTACAGGTTTTTACTACCTACAAACAACTTTCTCATTCTACCGTGCAACGCGGTCTGCTAGACCTCCCTTCATGCAAAATCTTAAGGTTCGAGCTCATGTCCATGGACCAAAGGTGGCAAAAATGTCAATAATCGATAACTAAAACTTGAATTGTACTGCTTCTTACTGGCAATTACATCAACTTAGAAGCTTCTTTTGTGTTCTACTATGGTGATTTTGGGTATCCGCATACCGCAGCACGCGACATAGCATTACAGACGAAACGTGTAACTGTTTCATAGAGAAGAGCGGCCAATGTGACGATCTGGCATTAAGTCGATTCGATAGCAAATGACGAAAACGCTTGGATGTTACAGGTTTTTACTACCTACAAACAACTTTCACATTCTACCGTGCAACGCGGTCTGCTAGACCTCCCTTCATGCAAAATCTTAAGGTTCGAGCTCATGTCCATGGACCAAAGGTGGCAAAAATGTCAATAATCGAAAACTAAAACTTGAATTGTACTGCTTCTTACTGGCTATTACACCAACTTAGAAACTTCTTGTGTGATCTACGATTGTGCTTTTAGTGTATCCGCATACAGCAGGACGCGACATAGCTTTACAGACGAAACGTGTGAGAGTTTCATAGAGAAGTGCGGCCAGTGTGACGATCTGGCTTTGAGTCGATTCGATAGCAAAGGACGAAAACGGGCGGATTTTAGGTGTTTTTACTACATTCGAACACCTTTCACACCCTTCCGTGCAACGTGGCTGCTAGACCTCACTTCATGCAAAATCTTAAGTTCCTAGCTCTTGTCCAAGGCACCAAAGCCGGCTAAAAAGTCGATAATCGACAACTAAAACTTGATTTGTATAGCTTCTTACTGGCTATCAGATCAACTTAGAAGCTTCTTCTGCGTTCTACTATGGTCCTTTTAGTGTCTTCGCATACCACAGCACGCGACGTAGCTTTGCAGACGGAAAATGTAACCGTTTCTTAGAGAGGAGCGACCAATGTGACGATCTGGCATAAAGTCGATTCCATAGCAAATGACGAAAACGGGCAGATTTTACAGGTTTTTACTACATATGAACACCTTTCACATTCTCCCGTGCAACGTGGCTGCTAGACCTCCCTTCAGGCAAAATCTCAAGGAACTAGCTCATGTAAACGGCGCCAAAGCCGGCTAAAAAAACAATAATCGATAACTCGAACTTGAACTTTACTTCTTCTTACTGGCTATTACACCAACTTAGAAGCTTCTTGTGTGATCTACGATTGTGCTTTTCGTGTCTCCGCATACCGCAGCACGCGACATAGCTTTGCAGACGGAAAGTGTATCCGTTTCTTAGAGAAGAGCGGCCAATGTGACGATCTGGCATTGAGTCGATTCGACAGCAAGTGACGAAAACGGGCGGATTTTAGAGGTTTTTACAACATTCGAACACCTTTCACACCCTTCCGTGCAACGTGGCTGCTAGACCTCACTTCATGCAAAACCTTAATGTCCTAGCTGTTGTCCAAGGCACCAAAGCCGGCTAAAAAGTCAATAATCGACAACTAAAACTTGATTTGCAAAGCTTCTTACTGGCTATCACATCAACTTAGAAGCTTCTTCTGCGTTCTACTATGGTCCTTTTAGTGTCTTCGCATACCGCAGCACGCGACATAGCATTACAGACGAAACGTGTAACTGTTTCATAGAGAAGAGCGGTCAATGTGACGATCTGGCATTAAGTCGATTCGATAGCAAATGACGAAAACGCTCGGATTTTACAGGTTTTTACTACCTACAAACAACTTTCTCATTCTACCGTGCAACGCGGTCTGCTAGACCTCCTTCACGCAAAATCTTAAGGTTCGAGCTCATGTCCATGGACCAAAGGTGGCAAAAATGTCAATAATCGATAACTAAAACTTGAATTTTACTGCTTCTTACCGGCAATTACATCAACTTAGAACCTTCTTTTGTGTTCTACTATGGTGATTTTAGTGTCTCCGCATTCCGCAGCACGCGACATAGCATTACAGACGAAACGTGTAACTGTTTCATAGAGAAGAGCGGCCAATGTGACGATCTGGCATTAAGTCGATTCGATAGCAAATGACGAAAACGCTTGGATTTTACAGGTTTTTATTACCTACAAACAACTTTCACATTCTACCGTGCAACACGGTCTGCTAGACCTCCCTTCATGCAAAATCTTAAGGTTCGAGCTCATGTCCATGGACCTAAGGTGGCAAAAATGTCAATAATCGAAAACTAAAACTTGAATTGTACTGCTTCTTACTGGCTATTACACCAACTTAGAAACTTCTTGTGTGATCTACGATTGTGCTTTTAGTGTATCCGCATACAGCAGGACGCGACATAGCTTTACAGACGAAACGTGTAAGAGTTTCATAGAGAAGAGCGGCCAGTGTGACGATCTGGCTTTGAGTCGATTCGATAGCAAAGGACGAAAACGGGCGGATTTTAGGGGTTTTTACAACATTCGAACACCTTTCACACACTTCCGTGCAACGTAGCTGCTAGACCTCACTTCATGCAATATTTTAAGGTCCTAGCTCATGTCCAACGGACCAAAGCCGGCTAAAAAGACAATAATCGGAAACTAAATTTGATTTCTACTGCTTCTTACTATCTATCACATCAACTTAGAAGTTTCTTCTGCGTTCTACTATGGTCCTTTTAGTGTCTTCGCATACCGCTGCACGCGACATAGCTTTGCAGACGGAAAGTGTATCCGTTTCTTAGAGAAGAGCGGCCAATGTGACGATCTGGCATTGAGTCGATTCGACAGCAAATGACGAAAACAGGCGGATTTTACAGATTTTTACTACAAATGTACACTTTTCACATTCTCCCGTGCAACGTGGCTGCTAGACCTCCCTTCAGGCAAAATCTCAAGGAACTAGCTCATGTCCACGGCACCTAAGCCGACTAAAAATTCAATAATCGATAACTAAAATTTTAATTGTACTCCTTCTCACTGGCAATTACATCAACTTAGAAGCTTCTTTTGTGTTCTACTATGTTGCTTTTACTGTCTCCGCATACCGTAGCAGCAGACATAGCTTTGCAGACAAAAAGTGTAACAATTTCACAGAGAAGAGCGGCCAATGTGACGATCTGGCATTAAGTCGATTCCATAGAAAAAGACGAAAACGGGCAGATTTTACAGGTTTTTACTACATATGAACACTTTTCACATTCTCCCGTGCAACGTGGCTGCTAGACCTCCCTTCAGTAGCTCATGTCCACGGCGCGAAAGCCAGCTAAAAAAACAATAATCGATAACTCGAACTTGAATTTTACTTCTTCTTACTCGCTATTACATCAACTAAGAAGCTTGTTTTTGTTCTACTATGGTGCTTTTAGTGTCTCCGCATACCGCAGCACGTGTCATAGCTTTGCAGACGAAAAATGTAACCGTTTCAGTGAGAAGAGCGGCCAATGTGACGATCTGGCTTTAAGTCGATTCGATAGCAAATGAAGAAAACTGGCCGATTTTACAGGTTTCTGCTACATATGAACACTTTTCACATTCTCCCGTGCAATGTGGCTACTGGACCTCTTTTCATGCAAAATCGTAAGTTCCTAGCTCATGTCCAAAATACCAAAGCCGGCTACAAAGTCAATAATCGATAACTAAAACTTGATTTGTAGTGCTTCTTTCTGACTATCACATCAACTTAGAAGCTTCTTCTGCGTTCTACTATGTTGCTTTTATTGTCTCCGCATACCGCAGCACGTGACATAGCTTTGCAGACGGAAAGACTAACCGTTTCATAGAGAAGATCGGCCAATGTGACAATCTGGCATTAAGTCGATTCGATAGCAAATGACGAAAAGGAGCAGTTTTTAAGGTTTTTACTACATATGAACACATTTCACATTCAAGCGTACAACATGGCTGATAGACATCACTTCAGGCAAAATCTTAAGGTAGTAGCTCATGTCCAAGGCACCAAAGCCGGCAAAAAAAACCATAATCGATAACTCGAACTTGAATTTTACTTCTTCTTACTGGCTATTACATCAACTTAGAAGCTTGTTTTATGTTCTACTATGGTGCTTTTAGTGTCTCCGCATACCGCAGCAAGTGAAATAGCTTTGCAGACGAAACGTGTAACAGTTTCATAGAGAAGAGCGGCCAGTGTGACGATCTGGCTTAGAGTCGATTCGACAGCAAATGACGAAAACGGGCGGATTTTACAGGTTTTTACTACAAATGTACACTTTTCACATTCTCCCGTGCAACGTGGCTGCTAGACCTCCCTTCAGGCAAAATCTCAAGGAACTAGCTCATGTCCACGGCACCAAAGCCGACTAAAAATTCAATAATCGATAACTAAAATTTTAATTGTACTCCTTCTCGCTGGCAATTACATCAACTTAGAAGCTTCTTTTGTGTTCTACTATGTTGCTTTTACTGTCTCCGCATACCGTAGCAGCAGACATAGCTTTGCAGACGAAAAGTGTAACAATTTCACAGAGAAGAGCGGCCAATGTGACGATCTGGCATTAAGTCGATTCGATAGCAAATGACGAAAACGCTCGGATTTTACAGGTTTTTACTACCTACAAACAACTTTCTCATTCTACCGTGCAACGCGGTCTGCTAGACCTCCCTTCATGCAAAATCTTAAGGTTCGAGCTCATGTCCATGGACCAAAGGTGGCAAAAATGTCAATAATCGATAACTAAAACTTGAATTGTACTGCTTCTTACTGGCAATTACATCAACTTAGAAGCTTCTTTTGTGTTCTACTATGGTGATTTTGGGTATCCGCATACCGCAGCACGCGACATAGCATTACAGACGAAACGTGTAACTGTTTCATAGAGAAGAGCGGCCAATGTGACGATCTGGCATTAAGTCGATTCGATAGCAAATGACGAAAACGCTTGGATGTTACAGGTTTTTACTACCTACAAACAACTTTCACATTCTACCGTGCAACGCGGTCTGCTAGACCTCCCTTCATGCAAAATCTTAAGGTTCGAGCTCATGTCCATGGACCAAAGGTGGCAAAAATGTCAATAATCGAAAACTAAAACTTGAATTGTACTGCTTCTTACTGGCTATTACACCAACTTAGAAACTTCTTGTGTGATCTACGATTGTGCTTTTAGTGTATCCGCATACAGCAGGACGCGACATAGCTTTACAGACGAAACGTGTGAGAGTTTCATAGAGAAGTGCGGCCAGTGTGACGATCTGGCTTTGAGTCGATTCGATAGCAAAGGACGAAAACGGGCGGATTTTAGGTGTTTTTACTACATTCGAACACCTTTCACACCCTTCCGTGCAACGTGGCTGCTAGACCTCACTTCATGCAAAATCTTAAGTTCCTAGCTCTTGTCCAAGGCACCAAAGCCGGCTAAAAAGTCGATAATCGACAACTAAAACTTGATTTGTATAGCTTCTTACTGGCTATCAGATCAACTTAGAAGCTTCTTCTGCGTTCTACTATGGTCCTTTTAGTGTCTTCGCATACCACAGCACGCGACGTAGCTTTGCAGACGGAAAATGTAACCGTTTCTTAGAGAGGAGCGACCAATGTGACGATCTGGCATAAAGTCGATTCCATAGCAAATGACGAAAACGGGCAGATTTTACAGGTTTTTACTACATATGAACACCTTTCACATTCTCCCGTGCAACGTGGCTGCTAGACCTCCCTTCAGGCAAAATCTCAAGGAACTAGCTCATGTAAACGGCGCCAAAGCCGGCTAAAAAAACAATAATCGATAACTCGAACTTGAACTTTACTTCTTCTTACTGGCTATTACACCAACTTAGAAGCTTCTTGTGTGATCTACGATTGTGCTTTTCGTGTCTCCGCATACCGCAGCACGCGACATAGCTTTGCAGACGGAAAGTGTATCCGTTTCTTAGAGAAGAGCGGCCAATGTGACGATCTGGCATTGAGTCGATTCGACAGCAAGTGACGAAAACGGGCGGATTTTAGAGGTTTTTACAACATTCGAACACCTTTCACACCCTTCCGTGCAACGTGGCTGCTAGACCTCACTTCATGCAAAACCTTAATGTCCTAGCTGTTGTCCAAGGCACCAAAGCCGGCTAAAAAGTCAATAATCGACAACTAAAACTTGATTTGCAAAGCTTATTACTGGCTATCACATCAACTTAGAAGCTTCTTCTGCGTTCTATTATGGTCCTTTTAGTGTCTTCGCATACCGCAGCACGCGACATAGCATTACAGACGAAACGTGTAACTGTTTCATAGAGAAGAGCGGTCAATGTGACGATCTGGCATTAAGTCGATTCGATAGCAAATGACGAAAACGCTCGGATTTTACAGGTTTTTACTACCTACAAACAACTTTCTCATTCTACCATGCAACGCGGTCTGCTAGACCTCCTTCACGCAAAATCTTAAGGTTCGAGCTCATGTCCATGGACCAAAGGTGGCAAAAATGTCAATAATCGATAACTAAAACTTGAATTTTACTGCTTCTTACCGGCAATTACATCAACTTAGAACCTTCTTTTGTGTTCTACTATGGTGATTTTAGTGTCTCCGCATTCCGCAGCACGCGACATAGCATTACAGACGAAACGTGTAACTGTTTCATAGAGAAGAGCGGCCAATGTGACGATCTGGCATTAAGTCGATTCGATAGCAAATGACGAAAACGCTTGGATTTTACAGGTTTTTATTACCTACAAACAACTTTCACATTCTACCGTGCAACACGGTCTGCTAGACCTCCCTTCATGCAAAATCTTAAGGTTCGAGCTCATGTCCATGGACCAAAGGTGGCAAAAATGTCAATAATCGAAAACTAAAACTTGAATTGTACTGCTTCTTACTGGCTATTACACCAACTTAGAAACTTCTTGTGTGATCTACGATTGTGCTTTTAGTGTATCCGCATACAGCAGGACGCGACATAGCTTTACAGACGAAACGTGTAAGAGTTTCATAGAGAAGAGCGGCCAGTGTGACGATCTGGCTTTGAGTCGATTCGATAGCAAAGGACGAAAACGGGCGGATTTTAGGGGTTTTTACTACATTCGAACACCTTTCACACCCTTCCGTGCAACGTAGCTGCTAGACCTCACTTCATGCAATATTTTAAGGTCCTAGCTCATGTCCAACGGACCAAAGCCGGCTAAAAAGACAATAATCGGAAACTAAATTTGATTTCTACTGCTTCTTACTATCTATCACATCAACTTAGAAGTTTCTTCTGCGTTCTACTATGGTCCTTTTAGTGTCTTCGCATACCGCTGCACGCGACATAGCTTTGCAGACGGAAAGTGTATCCGTTTCTTAGAGAAGAGCGGCCAATGTGACGATCTGGCATTGAGTCGATTCGACAGCAAATGACGAAAACAGGCGGATTTTACAGATTTTTACTACAAATGTACACTTTTCACATTCTCCCGTGCAACGTGGCTGCTAGACCTCCCTTCAGGCAAAATCTCAAGGAACTAGCTCATGTCCACGGCACCTAAGCCGACTAAAAATTCAATAATCGATAACTAAAATTTTAATTGTACTCCTTCTCACTGGCAATTACATCAACTTAGAAGCTTCTTTTGTGTTCTACTATGTTGCTTTTACTGTCTCCGCATACCGTAGCAGCAGACATAGCTTTGCAGACAAAAAGTGTAACAATTTCACAGAGAAGAGCGGCCAATGTGACGATCTGGCATTAAGTCGATTCCATAGAAAAAGACGAAAACGGGCAGATTTTACAGGTTTTTACTACATATGAACACTTTTCACATTCTCCCGTGCAACGTGGCTGCTAGACCTCCCTTCAGTAGCTCATGTCCACGGCGCGAAAGCCAGCTAAAAAAACAATAATCGATAACTCGAACTTGAATTTTACTTCTTCTTACTCGCTATTACATCAACCAAGAAGCTTGTTTTTGTTCTACTATGGTGCTTTTAGTGTCTCCGCATACCGCAGCACGTGTCATAGCTTTGCAGACGAAAAATGTAACCGTTTCAGTGAGAAGAGCGGCGAATGTGACGATCTGGCTTTAAGTCGATTCGATAGCAAATGAAGAAAACTGGCCGATTTTACAGGTTTCTGCTACATATGAACACTTTTCACATTCTCCCGTGCAATGTGGCTACTGGACCTCTTTTCATGCAAAATCGTAAGTTCCTAGCTCATGTCCAAAATACCAAAGCCGGCTACAAAGTCAATAATCGATAACTAAAACTTGATTTGTAGTGCTTCTTTCTGACTATCACATCAACTTAGAAGCTTCTTCTGCGTTCTACTATGTTGCTTTTATTGTCTCCGCATACCGCAGCACGTGACATAGCTTTGCAGACGGAAAGACTAACCGTTTCATAGAGAAGATCGGCCAATGTGACAATCTGGCATTAAGTCGATTCGATAGCAAATGACGAAAAGGAGCAGTTTTTAAGGTTTTTACTACATATGAACACATTTCACATTCAAGCGTACAACATGGCTGATAGACATCACTTCAGGCAAAATCTTAAGGTAGTAGCTCATGTCCAAGGCACCAAAGCCGGCAAAAAAAACCATAATCGATAACTCGAACTTGAATTTTACTTCTTCTTACTGGCTATTACATCAACTTTGAAGCTTGTTTTATGTTCTACTATGGTGCTTTTAGTGTCTCCGCATACCGCAGCAAGTGAAATAGCTTTGCAGACGAAACGTGTAACAGTTTCATAGAGAAGAGCGGCCAGTGTGACGATCTGGCTTAGAGTCGATTCGACAGCAAATGACGAAAACGGGCGGATTTTACAGGTTTTTACTACAAATGTACACTTTTCACATTCTCCCGTGCAACGTGGCTGCTAGACCTCCCTTCAGGCAAAATCTCAAGGAACTAGCTCATGTCCACGGCACCAAAGCCGACTAAAAATTCAATAATCGATAACTAAAATTTTAATTGTACTCCTTCTCGCTGGCAATTACATCAACTTAGAAGCTTCTTTTGTGTTCTACTATGTTGCTTTTACTGTCTCCGCATACCGTAGCAGCAGACATAGCTTTGCAGACGAAAAGTGTAACAATTTCACAGAGAAGAGCGGCCAATGTGACGATCTGGCATTAAGTCGATTCGATAGCAAATGACGAAAACGCTCGGATTTTACAGGTTTTTACTACCTACAAACAACTTTCTCATTCTACCGTGCAACGCGGTCTGCTAGACCTCCCTTCATGCAAAATCTTAAGGTTCGAGCTCATGTCCATGGACCAAAGGTGGCAAAAATGTCAATAATCGATAACTAAAACTTGAATTGTACTGCTTCTTTCTGGCAATTACATCAACTTAGAAGCTTCTTTTGTGTTCTACTATGGTGATTTTGTGTATCCGCATACCGCAGCACGCGACATAGCATTACAGACGAAACGTGTAACTGTTTCATAGAGAAGAGCGGCCAATGTGACGATCTGGCATTAAGTCGATTCGATAGCAAATGACGAAAACGCTTGGATGTTACAGGTTTTTACTACCTACAAACAACTTTCACATTCTACCGTGCAACGCGGTCTGCTAGACCTCCCTTCATGCAAAATCTTAAGGTTCGAGCTCATGTCCATGGACCAAAGGTGGCAAAAATGTCAATAATCGAAAACTAAAACTTGAATTGTACTGCTTCTTACTGGCTATTACACCAACTTAGAAACTTCTTGTGTGATCTACGATTGTGCTTTTAGTGTATCCGCATACAGCAGGACGCGACATAGCTTTACAGACGAAACGTGTGAGAGTTTCATAGAGAAGAGCGGCCAGTGTGACGATCTGGCTTTGAGTCGATTCGATAGCAAAGGACGAAAACGGGCGGATTTTAGGTGTTTTTACTACATTCGAACACCTTTCACACCCTTCCGTGCAACGTGGCTGCTAGACCTCACTTCATGCAAAATCTTAAGTTCCTAGCTCTTGTCCAAGGCACCAAAGCCGGCTAAAAAGTCGATAATCGACAACTAAAACTTGATTTGTATAGCTTCTTACTGGCTATCACATCAACTTAGAAGCTTCTTCTGCGTTCTACTATGGTCCTTTTAGTGTCTTCGCATACCACAGCACGCGACGTAGCTTTGCAGACGGAAAATGTAACCGTTTCTTAGAGAGGAGCGACCAATGTGACGATCTGGCATAAAGTCGATTCCATAGCAAATGACGAAAACGGGCAGATTTTACAGGTTTTCACTACATATGAACACCTTTCACATTCTCCCGTGCAACGTGGCTGCTAGACCTCCCTTCAGGCAAAATCTCAAGGAACTAGCTCATGTAAACGGCGCCAAAGCCGGCTAAAAAAACAATAATCGATAACTCGAACTTGAATTTTACTTCTTCTTACTGGCTATTACATCAACTAAGAAGCTTGTTTTTGTTCTACTATGGTGCTTTTAGTGTCTCCGCATACCACAGCAAGTGAAATAGCTTTGCAGACGAAAAGTGTAACCGTTCCATAGAGAAGATCGGCCAATGTGACGATCTGGCATTAAGTCGATTCGATAGCAAATAACGAAAACGGGCAGATTTTACAGGTTTTTAATACATATGAACACTTTTCACATTCTCACGCGCAACGTGGTAATAGACCTCTCTTCAGGCAAAATCTTAAGGTACTAGCTCATGTCGAAGGCACCAAAGCCGGCTAAAGAGACAATAATCGATAACTAAAACTAAAATTGTAGTGCTTCTCACTGGCTAATACATCAACTTAGAAGCTTCTTCTGTGTTCTACTATTGTGATTTTAGTGTCTTCGCATACCGTAGCACGCGACATAGCATTACAGACGAAACGTGTAACCGTTTCATAGAGAAGAGCGACCAATGTGACGATATGTCATTAAGTCGATTCGATAGCAAATGACGAAAACGCTCGGATTTTACAGGTTTTTACTACCTACGAACACCTTTCACATTCTACCGTGCAACGCTTGCTGCTAGACCTCCCTTCATGCAAAATCTTAAGGTTCGAGCTCATGTCCATGGACCAAAGATGGCAAAAATGTCAATAATCGATGACTAAAACTTGAATTGTACTGCTTCTTACTGGCTATTACACCAACTTAGAAGCTTCTTGTGTGATCTACGATTGTGCTTTTCGTGTCTCCGCATACCGCAGCACGCGACATAGCTTTGCAGACGGAAAGTGTATCCGTTTCTTAGAGAAGAGCGGCCAATGTGACGATCTGGCATTGAGTCGATTCGACAGCAAGTGACGAAAACGGGCGGATTTTAGAGGTTTTTACAACATTCGAACACTTTCACACCCTTCCGTGCAACGTGGCTGCTAGACCTCACTTCATGCAAAACCTTAATGTCCTAGCTGTTGTCCAAGGCACCAAAGCCGGCTAAAAAGTCAATAATCGACAACTAAAACTTGATTTGTAAAGCTTCTTACTGGCTATCACATCAACTTAGAAGCTTCTTCTGCGTTCTACTATGGTCCTTTTAGTGTCTTCGCATACCGCAGCACGCGACATAGCATTACAGACGAAACGTGTAACTGTTTCATAGAGAAGAGCGGTCAATGTGACGATCTGGCATTAAGTCGATTCGATAGCAAATGACGAAAACGCTCGGATTTTACAGGTTTTTACTACCTACAAACAACTTTCTCATTCTACCGTGCAACGCGGTCTGCTAGACCTCCTTCATGCAAAATCTTAAGGTTCGAGCTCATGTCCATGGACCAAAGGTGGCAAAAATGTCAATAATCGATAACTAAAACTTGAATTGTACTGCTTCTTACCGGCAATTACATCAACTTAGAACCTTCTTTTGTGTTCTACTATGGTGATTTTAGTGTCTCCGCATTCCGCAGCACGCGACATAGCATTACAGACGAAACGTGTAACTGTTTCATAGAGAAGAGCGGCCAATGTGACGATCTGGCATTAAGTCGATTCGATAGCAAATGACGAAAACGCTTGGATTTTACAGGTTTTTACTACCTACAAACAACTTTCACATTCTACCGTGCAACACGGTCTGCTAGACCTCCCTTCATGCAAAATCTTAAGGTTCGAGCTCATGTCCATGGACCAAAGGTGGCAAAAATGTCAATAATCGAAAACTAAAACTTGAATTGTACTGCTTCTTACTGGCTATTACACCAACTTAGAAACTTCTTGTGTGATCTACGATTGTGCTTTTAGTGTATCCGCATACAGCAGGACGCGACATAGCTTTACAGACGAAACGTGTAAGAGTTTCATAGAGAAGAGCGGCCAGTGTGACGATCTGGCTTTGAGTCGATTCGATAGCAAAGGACGAAAACGGGCGGATTTTAGGGGTTTTTACTACATTCGAACACCTTTCACACCCTTCCGTGCAACGTAGCTGCTAGACCTCACTTCATGCAATATTTTAAGGTCCTAGCTCATGTCCAACGGACCAAAGCCGGCTAAAAAGACAATAATCGGAAACTAAATTTGATTTCTACTGCTTCTTACTATCTATCACATCAACTTAGAAGTTTCTTCTGCGTTCTACTATGGTCCTTTTAGTGTCTTCGCATACCGCTGCACGCGACATAGCTTTGCAGACGGAAAGTGTATCCGTTTCTTAGAGAAGAGCGGCCAATGTGACGATCTGGCATTGAGTCGATTCGACAGCAAATGACGAAAACAGGCGGATTTTACAGATTTTTACTACAAATGTACACTTTTCACATTCTCCCGTGCAACGTGGCTGCTAGACCTCCCTTCAGGCAAAATCTCAAGGAACTAGCTCATGTCCACGGCACCTAAGCCGACTAAAAATTCAATAATCGATAACTAAAATTTTAATTGTACTCCTTCTCACTGGCAATTACATCAACTTAGAAGCTTCTTTTGTGTTCTACTATGTTGCTTTTACTGTCTCTGCATACCGTAGCAGCAGACATAGCTTTGCAGACAAAAAGTGTAACAATTTCACAGAGAAGAGCGGCCAATGTGACGATCTGGCATTAAGTCGATTCCATAGAAAAAGACGAAAACGGGCAGATTTTACAGGTTTTTACTACATATGAACACTTTTCACATTCTCCCGTGCAACGTGGCTGCTAGACCTCCCTTCAGTAGCTCATGTCCACGGCGCGAAAGCCAGCTAAAAAAACAATAATCGATAACTCGAACTTGAAAAAAAAATCAATAATCGATAACTAAAATTTGAATTGTACTGCTTCTTACTGGCAATTACATCAACTTAGAAGCTTCTTTTGTGTTCTACTATATTGCTTTTACTGTCTCCAAATACCGCAGCACGTGACATAGCTTTGCAGACGAAAAATGTAACCGTTTCAGTGAGAAGAGCCGCCAATGTGACGATCTGGCATGAAGTCGATTCGATAGCAAATGAAGAAAACTGGCGATTTTACAGGTTTCTGCTACATATGAACACTTTTCACATTCTCCCGTGCAATGTGGCTACTAGACCTCTCTTCATGCAAAATCGTAAGTTCCTAGCTCATGTCCAAGATACCAAAGCCGGCTACAAAGTTAATAATCGATAACTAAAACTTGATTTGTAGTGCTTCTTTCTGACTATCACATCAACATAGAAGCTTCTTCTGCGTTCTACTATGTTGCTTTTTTTGTCTCCGCATACCGCAGCACGTGACATAGCTTTGCAGACGGAAAGAGTAACCGTTTCATAGAGAAGATCGGCCAATGTGACAATCTGGCACTAAGTCTATTCGACAGCAAATGACGAAAAGGAGCAGTTTTTAAGGTTTTTACTACATATGAACACATTTCACATTCCCGCGTACAACATGGCTGATAGATCTCACTTCAGGCAAAATCTTAAGGTAGTAGCTCATGTCCTAGGCACCAAAGCCGGCAAAAAGAACCATAATCGATAACTCGAACTTGAATTTTACTTCTTCTTACTTGCTATTACATCAACTTAGAAGCTTGTTTTATGTTCTACTATGGTGCTTTTAGTGTCTCCGCATACCGCAGCAAGTGAAATAGCTTTGCAGACGAAACGTGTAACAGTTTCATAGAGAAGAGCGGCCAGTGTGACGATCTGGCTTAGAGTCGATTCGATAGCAAAGGACGAAAACGGGCGGATATTACAGGTTTTTACTACATACGAACACCTTTCACATTCTACCGTTCAACGTGGCTGCCTGACCTCTCTTCATGCAATATTTTAAGGTCCTATCTCATGTCCAAGGCACCAAAGCCGGCTAAAACGACAATAATTGAAAACTAAATTTGATTTCTACTGCATCTTACTATCTATCACATCAACTTAGAAGCTTCTTCTGCGTTCTACTATGGTCCTTTTAGTGTCTTCGCATACCACAGCACGCGACATAGCTTTGCAGACGGAAAGTGTAACCGTTTCTTAGAGAAGAGCGGCCAATTTGGCGATCTGGCATTAAGTCGATTCGACAGGAAATGACGAAACCGGGCGGATATTACAGGTTTTTACTACATATGAACACTTTTTACATTCTCCCGTGATACGTGGCCGCTAGACCTCTCTTCATGCATACTCTTAAGGTCCTAGCCATTGTCCAAGGCACCAAAGCCGGCTACAAAGTCAATAACCGATAACTAAAACTTGAATTGTACTGCTTCTTACTGGCTATTACATCAACTTGGGAGCTTATTTTATGTTCTACTTGGTGCTTTTAGTGTCTCCGCATACAGCAGCAAGCGACATAGCTTTGCTGACGATAAATATAACCGTTTCATAGAGAGGAGCGTACATTGTGACGATCTGGCATGAAGTCGATTCGATAGCAAATTACGAAAACGGGCGGATTTTACAGGTTTTTACTACATGTGAACACTTTTCACATTCTACCGTGCAACGCGGGCTGATAGACCTCCCTTCATGCAACATCTTAAGGTCCTAGCTCGTATCCAAGGCACTATAGCCAGCTAAATAGACAATAATAGAAAACTTAAACTTGATTTGTATTGCTTCTTACTGGCTATCACGTCAACTTACAAGCTTCTTCTGCGTTTTACTATGGTGCTTTTAGTGTCTTCGCATACCACAGCACGCGACATAGCTTTGCAGACGAAAAGTGTAACCGTTTCATAGAGAAGAGCGGGCAATGTGACGATCTGGCTTTCAGTCGTTTCGATACCAAAGGACGAAAACGGGCGGATTTTACAGGTTTTTACTACATATGAACACTTTTCACATTCTCCCGTGCAACTTAGATAATAGACCTCTCTTCAGGCAAAATCTTAAGGTTCCAGCTCATGCCCAAGGCATCAAAGCCGGCTAAAAAGACAATAATCGACGACTAAAACTCGATTTGTACTGCTTCTTACTGGCTATCACATCAACTTAGAAGCTTCTTCTGCGTTCTACTATGGTGCTTTTAGTGTTTCCGCATACCGCAGCACGTGACATAGCTTTGCAGACGAAAAGTGTAACCGTTTCATAGAGAAGATCGGCCAATGTGACGATCTAGTAATTAAGTCGATTCGATAGCAAATGACGAAAACGAGCTGTTTTTAAGGTTTTTACTAGATATGAAATCATTTCACATTCCCGCGTACAACATGGCTGCTAGACCTCGCTTAAGGCAAAATCATAAGGTACTAGCTCATGTCCATATCACCAAAGTCGGCTAAAAAGTCGATAATCGATAACTAAAACTTGAATTGTACTGCTCCTTACTGCCTATTACATCAACTTAGAAACTTCTTCTGTGTTCTACTACGGTGCTTTTAGTGTCTCCGCATACCGCAGCACGCGACATAGCTTTACAGACGAAACGTGTAACCGTTTCATAGAGAAGAGCGGCCAATGTGACGATCTGGTATTAAGTGTGAGATGATATACATGAGTTCCAAAAGAAATCCGCTGAAATTCCATTACTCGATAAATAGTATAATTCTCAAGGCTATCAATTCAACTAAGTACCTGGGTGTTAAAATTACGAACAACTTCAGTTGGAAGGACCACATAGATAATAATGTCGGGAAGGCGAGCCAAAGGTTGCGGTTCATTGGCAGGACACTTAGAAAATGCAACAACTCCACTAAAGAGACAGCTTACACTACACTCGTTCGTCCTCTGTTAGAATATTCATGCGCAGTGTGGGATCCTTACCAGGTGTCTCCACATACCGCAGCACTCGTTATAGCTTTGCACACGATAAATTTAACCGTTTCAGGGAGAAAAGTGGCCAATGTGACGATCTGGCATTAAGTCGATTCGATAACAAATGACGAAAACGGGCGGATTTCTCAGGTTTTTACTACAAATGAACACTTTTCACATTCTCCCGTGCCACGCGGCTGCTAGTCCTCCTTTAATGCAAAAATCTTAAGGGCCTAGCTCTTGTCCAAGGCACCAAAGAAGGGTAAAAAGTCAATAATCGATAACTAAAACTTCAGTTGTACTGCTTCTTACTGGCTATTACATCAACTTAGAAGCTTTATCTGTTTTATACTATCGTGCTTTTAGTGTCTCTGCATACCGCAGCACGCGCCATAGCTTTGCACACGATAAATGTAACTGTTTCAGAGAGAATAGCGGCCAATGTGACGTTCTGGTTTTAGGTCGATTCTATAACAAATGACGAAAACGGGCGGATTTCTCAGGTTTTTACTACATATTAACACTTTTCACATTCTCCCGTGCAACGCGGCTGCTAGTCCTCCTTTAATGCAAAAATCTTTAATGCCTAGCTCATGTCCAAGGCACCAAAGAGGGGTAAAAAGTCAATAATCCATAACTAAAACTTCAATTGTACTGCTTCCTACTGGCTATTACATCAACTTAGAAGCCTCTTTTGTGTTGTACTATGGTGCCTTTAGTGTCTCGGCATACCGCAGCACGCGACATTGCTTTGCAGACGATAAATGTAACCATCTCAGAAAGAAGAGCGCCAATGTGAAGATCTGGCTTTAAGTCGATTCGATAACAAATGACGAAAACGGACGGATTTATCAGGTTTTTACTACATCTGAACAATTTTCACATTCTCTCATGCAGCGTGGCTGCTAGTCCTCCTTTCATGCAAAATCTTAAGGTACTAGCTCATGTCCATGGTATCAAAGCCGGTTAAAAAGTCAATAATCGATAACTAAAA
Source organism: Schistocerca gregaria (assembly GCF_023897955.1). Taxonomy (NCBI): domain Eukaryota; kingdom Metazoa; phylum Arthropoda; class Insecta; order Orthoptera; family Acrididae; genus Schistocerca; species Schistocerca gregaria. The sequence goes on along the minus strand of NW_026062075.1, from coordinate 722,837 downwards.
CTGGAATTGTACTGCTTCTTAGTGGCTGTTACATCAACTTAGAAGCTTCTTCTGTATTCTACTATGGTGCTTTTAGTGTCTCCGCATACTGCAGCACGCGACATAGCTTTGCAGACGATAAATGTAACCATTTCAGAGAGAAGGGCGGCCAATGTGACGACCTGGCTTTAAGTCGATTCGATAATAAATAACGAAAACGGACGGATTTTCCAGGTTTTCACTACATGTGAACACTTTTCACATTCGTCCGTGCAACGCGGCTCCCTGACTTCCCTTCATGCAAAATCTTTAGGTCTTAGCTCATGTCCAAGACACCACAGCCAGCTAAAAAGTCAATAATCGATAACTAAAACTTGAATTTTACTGCTTCTAACTGGCTATTACATCAACTTTGAAGATTCTACTGTGTTCTACTGTGGTTCTTTTAGTGTCTCCACGTACCGCAGCACGCGATATGGCTTTGCAGACGATAAATTTAACCGTTTCAGAGAGAAGAGCGGCCAATGTGACGATCTGGCTTTAAGTCGATTCGATAACAAATGGCGAAAAGGACGGATTTCGCAGGTTTTTACTATATTTGAACACATTTCATATTCTCCCGTGCAACGTGTGTGCTAGACCTCCCTTCATCGAAAATCGTAAGGTCCTAGCTTATGTCCAAGACACCAAAGGCGGCTAAAAAGTCAATAATCGTTAACTAAAATTTGAATTGTACTGCTTCTTACTGGCTATTGTATCAACTTAGAAGCTTCTTCTGTGTTCTACTATGGTGGTTTTAGTGTCTCCGCATACCGCAGCACGCGACATAGCTTTACACACGAAGGATATAACCGTCTCAGAGAGAAGAGCGGCCAATGTGGCGATATGGAATGAAGTCGATTCGATAGCAAATTACGAAAACGGTCGTATTTTTCAGGTTTTTACTAGATTTAAACACTTTTCACATTCTTTCGTACAATGCGGCTCCCTCACCTCCCTTCATGCAAAATCTTAAGGTCTTACCTCATGTCCAAGGCACCAAAGCCAGCTAAAAAGTCAATAATCGATAACAAAAACTTTAATTTTACTGCTTCTAACTGGCGATTACATCAACTTCGAAGCTTCTTCTGTGTTGTACTGTGGTTCTTTTTGTGTCTCCACGTACCGCAGCACGCGATATAGCTTTGCAGACGTTAAATGTAACCCTTTCAGAGAACAGAGCAGGCAATGTGACGATCTGGCCTTAAGTCGATTCGATACTAAATTACGAAAACGGACGGATATCTCTTGTTTTTACTACATATGAACACCTTTCACATTCTCCCGTGCAACGTGGCTGCTAGACCTCGATTCATGCAAAATCGTAAGATACTAGCTCATGTCCAAGGCACCAAAGCCGGTTAAAAAGTCAATAATCGATAACTAAAACTTGAATTGTACTGCTTCTTAAAGGCTATTACTTCAACTTAGAAGCTTCTTCTGTGTTCTACTATGGTGCTTTTAGTGTCTCCGCATACCGCAGCACGCGACATAACTTTGCAGACGATAAATTTAACCGTTTCTGGGAGAAGAGCGGCCAATCTGACGGTCTGGCTTTAAGTCGATTCGATAACAAATGACGAAGACGGATGGATTTCTTATTTTTTTAATACATATGAACACTTTTCACATTCTCCCGTGCAACGCGGCTGCTAGTCCTCCTTTCATGCAAAATCTTAAGGTCCCGGCTCATGTCCAAGGCACCAAAGAATGGTAAAAATTCAATAATCGATAACTAAAACTTGAATTGTACTGCATCTTACTGGCTATTACATCAACTTAGAAGCCTCTTCTGAGTTCTACTATGGTGCGTTTAGTGTCTCCGCATACCACAGCATGCGACATAGCTTTACACACAACAAATGTAACGGTTTCAGACAGAAGAGCGACCAATGTGGCGGTGTGGAATGAAGTCGAATCGATAGCAAATGACGAAATCGGCCGTATTTCTCAGGTTTTAACTACATATGAACACTTTTCTCATTCTTCCGTGCAACGCGGCACCCTGACCTCCCTTCATACAAAATCTTAAGGTCTTAGCTCATGTTCAAGGCACCAAAGCCAGCTAAAATCAATAATCGATAACTAAAATTTGAATTGTGTTGCTTCTAACTGCCTATTACATCAACTTCGAAGCTTCCTCTGTGTTCTACTGTGGTTCTTTTAGCGTCCACACGTATCGCAACACGCGATATAGCTCACAGTCCATAAAGACAGTCCTGATCGTTCATCATAGTAAAATAGCAGTGTTTTTGATCAATGTCTATGGAGTAAAAGAAAGTGCACACTGAAGTAGTGGATTTCCATGCAGTCTTGAAGAAGTAGTGTTTTCCTTCCAACAGAAAGACAGTGCTGGCTCTTCAGATGCTGACAGGTAATGGGCCACCACATAGCAAACCCACAGCAGAGTCAGCCCAAGTTTTGAAGAATATTGGTAGGTAGGTCGTCACAGAATAGGCCCATTGTAGTCCTGGTAGAGATTACGGTATTGGTGGGCCACCAGAGGTGCAGACCCATTGCAGTCCTTGTAGAAATAATGGTATTGGTGAGTCATCAAAGGTGTAGACCCACTGTAGTCCTTGTAGAGATGGCCAGCAGCTATCTGTTTGACTGTGCAGGCGCACAATCACCATTGAAGAGTCTTGCGGATAATATAACAAGTCCATAACCACCACTTGTGCACTCAGAAAAATTGTTTTTGAATTGTCCTTAGAACCAGCAATGCTGTTATCCATTCCCTTACTGAGTTATTAACACACGTGCAAACACTATCAGTCCCTACTTCTCACATATTGTCCATATACTATGACCAACAGAAACGTGTGACGTGAAATGTAATTTACAAGTTACTTAATTTGATGAACTGGTGTCAATTACAATTTTATAACATAAGAATGCAATAACAAAGGTACAAAATACATCTTTAAAGAACATAACAATACAGATAACATTTGCAGTAGTACAGGCTTTACAAAAGAATCGAAATAGCAAATATATCAGTGTTACAAAAATTACAACAAAAGTACATACATAAGGTTCAGAATAACTTTTGAAACATCAACTTCACACATGAGCATTAAAACAAAACACTATAAATAATGTCTGAACATATTTACAAAGAAAATGACATAGTATTTGAAAAATTCTACAACATAAATCTTATTAGCTAAACACATAAAGACAGGAAAAAGACAAATACACAAGGGTACATAAACACATAGAGGGATAATACGAAAGGAAAGGACAGGGTTTGTTTTACTGCAGTATTTTGCATAGAGATCTCCCTTAGTTCATCATTTTTCCAAAAAGTCCTATCTAAACCTGCTTTCTGTATTCGGTTCACATCCTCTTTCAAAAATAGTTTTTCTCCACTGTACACTACTTTTTTGGCCAAACCAGTTTCTTAAAGCTTCTCAATGCTTTTCTTCCAATTCATCATAGTTAGTTTCTTATATAGTCTACCCCCTCTTAAGCTAACTTAAATCTACTGAGCTCAGATACGAAACTAAGGGACGAGGCAATGCAGCAGCACAAAACAATTAACACAAACAGCAATGATAAAAAAATGGAAATTGGCAAAAAAAGGCAGCAATATTACAACTAATATAAGGCAAACAAGAAAAATAAATCAGTAATAAAATTAGCTTAACCTAGTAATACAAAGTGACATTCAGTAGCACTATGAATGGCAAGCAGCCGCAGCAAATGCTATAACTTATACCTAAACATGACAAAGCTGAAGCAGAAAAAATATTACAGTATAAATGTTTAATACCTATGTCACATCTTAACATTAGAGTGATGCATCACGAAAACATACGCTAGCAGATAAGTTACCAAATCGTAAAAAGATTATTTTTGCAATTCCTGTGAAGGGAAATGTCTATTTGTGTTCTCTTTTCTAAGAAAGTATCATAAAATGATTCTTTACTGGGTCTGTAGACAGAAAATAGTGATATTAGTACATCTATTAAATTTTGTTTTAGCCAATGCTGCAGTGCAGATAGAAACTGGATATTAAAGAAAATGAGCAATCTCTCAGCTATAAAGACAATAGATATAAAATATTTCTCATCATTTCATTTCAGTAAATATCATAAATTAAGAGCTTCACAGTGTAATCATATGTTTTCAGGTTTGGGCGTGGCGTATTTGCGATGCTTTCTACAAAGGAATGAATGTCAATAGCGAGGATAATGGCCTCTTTTTTTTTACCTGTGTCTCTGAAAGTCACACACTAATGGCTTTCTTTTTGTCAGGTGGTTGTCGCGCAGCTGGGTGCCCACGACGCATTACATGCAGTTGGTCACTTAACTGTCTTATCGAAATATTTACGACACCAGTTTCCGCTACAGTGGCAGGCTCATATAAAAAAATTCACAGGTCAAGAATTTGCGTTACACATCTGTAGAAACAAAATACTATTGATATAACAGTGTCCAAAAAATTTTCGTCGGCATTGTAATACGTTCACGCATTTACATACATCTCATAACTCTTAAAGTACGATTCTTGGTTTCCAACAACTTTTTTCACAAACCAGAGTCCCTAACCTCTTCTCATTATTTCTTACCTTATTCGTCGACACTTCTTCAATATTTCATCATAACAGATACATAGCATAATCAAATGACTCATATAGCATCGGCTTATTGATCATAAACATACCGCAAGAGCATAATACACATAGTAATCGTAATAATAACATCATAACACCTCAGTCAACTCTCAAAATCTCCGTAACTTCCTCCAATAATTTCAAAACCTAAAAAAAAAATTCTCTGCTCATGTCAAAAGTGTCATCTGCCTCAAACGTACTTTAAAAATCGTGATCCCATACCAAATATGTCATTCAAAGCTCTCATAGTATCACAATGGTTCCGAAAAAATATGAACAGTTCACAAAGTACAGACAAAATACAACTTCGTAAGTGTGAAGTTATCCAATGGTGTAATTACGTAAACATCTGTCGCTGATGTAGTAAAGTAAATGTTTGTCTCTCTCAGTTAAATGATCAGATAGCTGTGTAATTTATGTGTTAGAGAAATATGGTACCGATGTGTAAAGTTGTATAAGCAAATACCATATTAGCTAGGGCTCCTTGTGCTTGCCAAACACATGGTACACAAAGCATGCGTGTACCCCCCTGAGGATAATGTAATTATATCCTCAAGTGTTACAGATTACAGCAATGGAATGAAATGTATTACGGAAAACTTTCTTTGTAATTAAAATATGTTGAAAAATAAATAGTTTAATGCGTGTCCTGTAGCGCTAAATGTGCGTCTTGCTGTAAGACAATCTCTGTGGAAGTGTCGTAGTTGTTGTCTTCCGAAGGTCCGAAGGCTAAGTTCTGCAGAAGTCAATGTACTTACCTCATGATAAACGAAATTGAAATGCTATGCGTATAGATATCATAGTTATTACACTTATTGCCGTGATGAAGTAAGTACTGTACTGTACGTATTGTTGTGCTACAGAAAAGGCTGTCTCATTGTAGCTATACCACAAACGTTACTACTAAAACATGTTTTACTTTCCAGAAAAATTCAGAAAAACTGTGTAGATATAAAACAGATAAACTGCAAAAGCAACGTTGTAAATTGTCACTCATCAGTAGCGTCGTGATAAAATCGTGTAGCTGTCACATAAACTAACCACTGTATCATCTGGTATCTCACAGAAAGTACTTTAAATCCAGAATGTATTTTCAAGTAAACCAAAATGTTGCATTAAAATCCCATTAGCAATACTGGTAAATGTTCTAAGTATGTGAACCTTATGGTCGTTACGTAATCGTGCAACTAACAAGCAAGAATGTACACGCACAATAACACTGTGACGTCTGTTCACTATAACAATGCATTCGTAATTTCTGTTTAAATATGTTCCGTAGGTTCTAAACTGGATAGTAAACTTCAAACATTGTTGCATGTTAACAGTTTCTCAGTGTGACAAAGCATACTAGAAATGTGAAGTGAAATGTTTTATGGCAAAGACAAAGTTAAAAAGCAGATTATCTTTCAATAAACGGTTTTACATGTGAAATGTGGTGTAAACCTTTACTCTTCCTAGTACGCAGAGTTTCAACTTCAACGCAATTATCATGTGGTATACGTCGGATTCTGTAAGGTCCATTGTAAACTAGAAAGAATTTGTGACTCAAGTGTTTCTTCTTATGTGACAATGGATGAGCTTTAATGAGAACTTTCTGACCAATATATAATTTCTTTGCATTTGCTTTACCGTGTAATTTTTTCCTTTTGTCTGCAGCAGAATTTATATTTTTAATAGCCAAATCAATTATGTCTTTGTGTCGAAGTTTACGTGTATTCGGAAAAGGTACAAGCTCTCTTATTCTGTTTGGTGGTTCTTTATTCTTCAGTACAAGAACAGGTGGTAAAGCAGTGGAGTCATGAGGCATTTCATTCAGCACGTTTTGAAATAAGTGTAAATATCTGTCCCAATGCTGATGCTTTCTGTGACAATAAAGTCTGCAAAGCTTATTGATTTCTTTCATAATCCGTTCAGACGGGTTACAATGTGGTGAGTACAATGAAATAAAAACAGATTTGATTTTATGGTTACGAAGCATGCGTGACCAAACAGCAGATCTGAATTGCGGTCCGTTATCTGAAATTACTTTACTAACGTGTCCAACTGCACGTAAGAAATTTCTAACAAAGGCGTTGGATACAGACCGTCCAGTGGCTTTACGTAACGGAGTGAAAGAAACGAATTTTGAAGTAAGTTCAACAGCGACTAGAACGTACGAAAATCCATTAGATGTTCTGACAAGCGGTCCCAAGAGATCAACAGCAGCAAATTCTTTTAATTTAGAAGGAATGATAGGAAACAATGGAGCACGATGAGTGACAGTAGATGGTTTCGCCTTTTGACAAAGTTTACAAATAGACAAGACTCTTCGAATTCTCTTTTCCATATTGTTAAAATAACAAGTCGTTCGAAGAATATGATAACATTTTCGTGGACCAAAATGTGCATAGCTGAAATGAATGTACCAAATGAGCTTATTAACAAAATCGTCTGGAATGCAAAGTACCCATAGCTTGTCATCAACAGTGCATCGTTTGAACAGTATGTTGTTTCTAACCAGATAATAAAGCCGAATCTGTGTGTGTGTCTTTTCATGTCATTTACTTTTGATGTCTTTCCAAATCGGATCTTTGTCTTGTTCATGAGCAATGTCCTTTAAAGATGTGGTGATGAAGTTTTCAAAGGCGACTTTCTGGATGTAAAGAATACTGAAATTTCTCTCGAGGTTGCTTTCTGTGTTACTTTTCTCAAGCCCAGCCGGTGCGCGTGACAGTGCGTCCGCAACAATGTTCTCCTTGCCGGGAATGTAGACTATTGTGAAGTGGAATTCTTGCAGAAACAATGCCCAACGTTTTAACCTGTCATGATTTAATTTTGAAGACATAAGAAATTGTAATGCACGGTGGTCACTGTATACTTTTACGTGCTTACCATAAAGAAAGAAACGGAATTTGTTAAATGCCCAAACGATAGCTAAAGCTTCTAATTCAGTAACGGAATAACTTTTTTCAGATTTTGTTAGCACTCGGCTAGCAAAAGCAATGGTTTTCTGAACAGTAATGTCATTTTCTGTGTCTTCTTGAAATAAATGGGCACCAAGACCGACTTTAGAAGAATCCGTGCTTAGGCAAAAGTCTTGTGAAAGATCTGGATGAGCTAGTATTGGCGCGTTAAGGAGCGATTCTTTCAAAGAATTGAATTCCAACTGTGCTTGTTCGTCCCAGTTCCAAATAGTATTTTTTCCAGTGAGAGAACAAAGTTTTGGTGTAACTAGAATTTGCATATTCAGAAAACGACGGTAAAAATTTACGAGACCTAGAAAACTGCGGACTTGTTTTTTTGTGGATGGAATTGGAATGGCTCTGATTGCTTCTAACTTTTCAGGAACCGGCTGGATGCCTTCAGAAGAAATAATATGTCCCAAAAACTTCACTTTTGTCCTACCGAATTCAGACTTTTCCAAGTTAACTGTAATTCCAGATTCTGCAAAAATATGTAACACGCTGTTGAGGATGCGATTATGTTGTTCCCATGAGGCTTCTGCTATCAGAATATCGTCCACATATAAGGTGATGTGACGTTTTAAGAGCTCAGGTAATATGGAATTTAGCCCGCGAATGAATGCTGCCGAGGAAATGTTCAAACCAAAAGGAAGTTTCCGAAACTGATAACAAACGCCAAAACAAAGAAAAGCTGTATATTTTCTACATTCTGGATGAAGTTCGATCTGATAAAAGCTGGATCTGAGATCAATGGAAGACAACACTTTTACACCATTAAAATTTTGAAGAAGTTCTTCCAACGTTTGCGGCCTGTCTGTTTCAGGAATAATGATAGTATTGATTTGTCTCGAATCTAAGACAAGCCTGATCGATCCATTTTTCTTCTCAACAACATGTAATGGATTGTTGTATGAGCTTACTGCAGGCTCAATAATGCCGTCGTCAAGCATGGATTGTATTTCTGTTCTAACACGGTCCCTATAATGTGCTGGAATTACGTATGGTCTAACACAAAATTTAGTATGCTCATGAACACGAAATTGGTATTGAAATCCCTTGATTGTTCCTGTTTTGTGAGTAAAAACTGTGGAATGTGCTTGTAAAATCTCAGAAAGGTCCTGCCTATCAGTGTAATTACAATTCTCAATTGTTTGAATTTTATTCTGAATTAACTCATTAGTTTCAATTGTGCCGTCGATATCATCCCTGTCAGTACTTGCAGAGCGACTGTTAGTGTCTAGTTCCGTAGAAAATTCCGAACTGTTGTCTAACAGAAGGAAAATCCGATTAATTTCCTCGTCATGGTTTGAGAGCCAATCTTCAAATTTCAAAGCTATTGACTTACCTTCTTTCTCTAAACTTATTTCAGCATCGTGAAAGTTTAAGATTGCTTTGTATTCATTCAAAAAGTCTACTCCCAGTATAATTTCCGTCGACAACAATGGAACAATAAGAAAGTTCATAGAGAAGCTGTGGCTCTGACAAAAGAATTCTAAGTTGGTTTGTTGGTGTACATCTACACTTTTTCCAATGACTGCACTTTGTAATTTAATCTTGCGTAACGGAAGTGTGGGGCAATCGTTCGATTTATTGCATTTGCTAAAAGCTGTTTCACTAATTACTGAAATGGGACTGCCTGAGTCAAGTACTGCCGTAAATTTTACGTCATTTACAGTAATGTGAATCACAGGATATGCAATGTTGTTGTGTTTTACATCGTGTTCCTGGAGTAATATGTCCCTAATTTCTTCCATTTTAACGTAATTACTAGCTACGGCAGCTGCGTCGTCAGTTTGATAACTACGTTTTGAGGCTGCCAGCGGTATGAGTCATTGCCTACTGTGTCTTTGTTGGCGCGCGTCGTTATTGGGATTTGGAGACCTAACTTCTACAAATTCACCTTGTCGAGAGGGCCCTGCTCTGTTTGATTCCCGCCAGTTCTGCTGCAATTCAGGTCTGTCGTTACGATCATATCGTCTGTCGTCATGTCGGTAGATTCCATAGTTTCTTTCTTGTCGGTCACGTGGTGGAGAATTTCTCTCTGAATCGTAACTGCGCGCTGGACCGTTGCGTCTAAAGTTATTCTGTCTCCCTTGATAGTAATTATTTTGGTTCCCATATTGTCTGTTTCTCTGATTGTCTCTGTGATAGTCATTACCGCGGAGAGGTGACCTTTCCCTGTAATTATTACTACTCTGCCAACGGTTGTCATACGGGTGGTGTCTGTTTTGGTCACGATTTGTATTGTGAGAATAGCCTTGTCGTGTCCAGTTATTATTTCTTTCATCGCGGAATTGCGACGGATGTGACCTGTAATTGTTGTGTTCCTGTTTTCGCGTTCCGCGATTGTCAGTGTCAATTTCTAATTCTTGTAAGAGTCCCTGAAAAGCTTCAATGTCGTCTTTGCAACGGCCTGCCAAAATAATATGCCGTAAATGTTCAGGCAATTTGATTAAGCAAATGCGGATGAGTTCTGACAGGCTGTATGGGTTTGACAGGTACTGATTCTTGTGCAACATGTCTTCAAAATATTTCACAAGACTGGAAAATTCAGATTGTTCGAAATGTTTCATCATCATGATGCCATGTTTTACTCGGTCTTGTGTGGCTTGCGGCCAATATGCTGAGAGGAAGGCATGGTAAAATTCTCCTTCACTGTGGCAATCGTGAATGACCGATCGCATTCTTACAGCTGGTTCATTCTCTAAGCAGCCATACATAAATTCTAATCTGTGCTCTAGTGACCAGTTGGGAGGAAAACAATGAGAGAATTGATGGAGCCACGCTTGTGGATGAATGTCGTTGCCAGAATTCTTAAATGTTTTGAATTTACGTGCAGTAATGAACAGCTTATAGTCAAAATCATCGTCTCGGCGGGTAGCATATCGGTCATTGTTACGTCGTGTCGGCGGTTCCATCTCAGAATTCGGTGTACCTTGCCAATTTCTTTCATAATTTCCGAAGTGCCCTGTGATATTATTTTGTGGCTGTTCCGTATTTCTATGTCGCTCTTTCCGTGTTGGAGCGCGAGTGTCCTCTGAAATACGTAATTGTTGTATTACCTGTGTCAGCTGATCCTGTACTTCCCGGATTTCTCTTTGGTGTTGCGTACTAATTTGATTCAGACTTTGTTTGAATTTCCTAATTTGTTCGCACTCTTCTGTGTCATTAAAGACTACCGGTTTTGTGTCATTCAAATTATCATCTACCTTCGTAGATAAATTAGTGAACTGATCCGAAAGTTCGGCTACTTTCTCCGATAGTGAACACATTTCCTCAGTGTGATTTTCTGAACCAAATTTCAGAATGTCCATTTGTGTTGAAATCGAATCTACTGTGTCCTTTAAGTTTTCCTGAGTTCTTGCAAGTTGCATAACCGAATCGGTGGATGCAACTGAGTCCATTTTAGCTTGCAAGGTGTCGTGATTTTAACGAACAACAGTTTGCAATTCTTTTATGGCTGCTTCGTGATTCTGTAATGAGTTTTCATGCCGCGAAAAAATAGGTTGAAAATGCTCACAAATTTGTGTTTTTACGTCATTACAGATTTTTTGACATTTCGATTCAATGTTATGTAACTCAGTAGTTAAATCTTCACGTGTTTGTTCAAGTGTGGTGTCTAACTTCCGAAGATTATGTTCCATTGTGTCCAACTGTTGCTGTGTTTGTCTCTGATTTTGTTCCATTGTGTCTAACTTTTGAAGATTTTGTTCCATTGTGTCTAACTTTTGAAGATTATGTTCCATTGTGTCTAACTTTTGAAGATTTTGTTCCATTGTGTCTAACTGTTGCTGTGTTTGTCTCTTGTTTTGTTTCATTTGTTGCATTAATTGCAATAATAATGTATTAGTGTCTGGAATTTGATCATCTATGCATTTCATCAGTGCATTTGCACCGGCAACATTCACAGTTTGACAAGCAGAAAATGTGTCTCGGCTTATTTGAGAAAACGGTGAGGACGCAAACCTGAATGTACAGTATTTGCAAGATTGTGTCCTGTCATATCGGATTCCTGACGCGAGCTGTTGCCGACCAATCGATCGATAATGCTTCCCTGTTCACTAACTGTTTCACTTCCTACACCATTATTTGCAGCCCGCTCCATTTTCCTATGCACTATTACCAAATTACTACTTTGAACATTTGTGAATTCATTACATGGTGGCGCTAACACATTGCTTCCGTCTTCACTGTCATTTCCCAGTTTACTTTGTAGCCTAGTATTACGTTTTTCACACGCCATTATTGTCACAATATTTCACACGATAAAACAGAAAAGCACAATTTGAAGAGCAAAAATAACAGAACACATTAACATAGCACTGAAAATAATATCTAGTTAATTGCAAGCGCAGCTGCGAAATACTTGGTGCAACTCTACATGCATGCCACAACTGTTGTACTGTACAACAATGAAAGACTACAACTACAAAGGAAATTCACTCTAAGATTAGGCGCTAGCAATAAACAAAAGCTACACTAATTACACAAACTACAAGGAAAAAATCAGAAGATTCCAGTGAGGTATCCTCGGCTAAGGGTCGACATATGAAACGTCCCCTTAGAAAAATTATACAAGACTGTGCTTAAATTGACACACAATAGTTTTTAGCGCAACGCAATCTGACTTTCAATAATCCCTACAAAAGAATGGCCCTGACTAACGTTAACCTATATGTTTCACAAATCACTTACCTCACAAAAATCTTCGTTATTCGAACTACTGCAATACAGCGAGCGCCACTACTGCCAGCTAACTAAAATAATCAAACTGCGGAAGGCACTAACTACTGATAGGTACAGTTAGCAAATGAAAGATTTTGATAGAGAACAAACAATGTATTTACTTTAATAGTCATAATATATATATCAGTTCATGACACCAATTCTTACAAATTTCAAAACTCCGCCATCTCTCTCCCCACGTCCACCACTGCTGGCGGCTCACCTCCAACTGCGCAACGCTACGCGCTGTTAGCATCCAGCTGCCGCTGCCCAACACTACAATGGCAGACAACAATGCAAACTAAACACAGACTGCACACGGCACAGCCAGTGATTTTTTCATACCGAGCGCTATGTGGCGTTACCAATAAGAAGACCTAAACAGCCTACTTACAAGCTCATGTCCAAGGCACCAAAGATGGGTAAAAAATTAATAATCGATAACTAAAACTTGAATTGTACTACTTCTTACTGGCTATTACATCAACTTAGAAGCTTCATCTGTGGTATACTATGGTGCTTTTAGTGTCTCCGCATACCGCAGCACGCGACATACCTTTGCAGACGATAAATGTAACCGTTTCAGAGAGAAAAGCGGCCAATGTGACGATTTGGCCTTAAGTCGATTCGCTAACAAATGACGAAAACGGACGGATTTCTCAGGTTTTTACAACATATGAACACTTTTTACATTCTTCCGTGCATCGCGGCTGCTAGTGGTCCTTCCATGCAAAATCTTAAGGTCCTAGCACATCTACAAGACACCAAAGAAGGGTAAAAAGTGAATAATCGATAACTAGTACTTGAATTGTACTGCTTCTTACTGGCTATTACATCAACTGAGAAGCTTCTTCTGTGTTCTGCAATGGTGCTTTAAGTGTCCCCGCATACCGCATCACGCTACATAGCTTTGCAGACGATAAATGTAACCGTTTCAGACAGAAGAGCGGCCAATGTGACGATCTGGCTTTAAGTCGTAACGATAACAAATGACGAAAACGGACGGATTTCTCTGGTTCTTACTACATATAAACTCTTTTCACATTCTCCCGTGCAACGCGGCTGCTTGTCCTCGTTTCATCCAAAATCGTAAGGTCCTAGCTCATGCCCAAGGCAACAAAGAAGGGTAAAAGGTGAATAATCGATAAGTAAAACTTGAATTGTACTGCTTCTTACTGTTTAATACACCAACTTAGAAGATTCTTCTGTGTTCTACTATGTTGCTTTTAGTGTCTCCGCATACCGCAGCACGCGACATAGCTTTGCAGACGATAAATGTAACCGTTTCAGAGAGAAGAGCGGCCAATGTGACGATCTGGCTATAAGTCGATTCGATAGCAAATGACAAAAACGGATGGATTTCTCAAGTTTTTACCACATATGAACACTTTTCACATTCTCCCATGCAACACTGCTGCTAGTCCTCCTTTCATGCAAAATCTTAAGGTCCTAGCTCTTCTCCTAGGCACAAAGGCCGGCTAAAACGTCAATAATCGATAATTAAAACTTGAATTGTACTGCATCTTACTGGCTATTAAATCAACGTAGAATTTTTCATCTGTAATCTACTATGGTGCTTTTAGTGTCACCGCATACCGCAGCACGCTACATAGATTTGCAGACGACAAATGTAACCGTTTCACATAGAATAGCGGCCAATGTGACGATCTGGCTTTAAGTCGATTCGTTGACAAATGACGAAAACCGGCGGATTTCTCAGGTTTTCACTACATATGAACACTTTTCACATTCTCCCAAGCGACGCGTCTGCTAGTTCTCCTTTCATGCAAAATCTTAAGGTCCTAGCTCATGTCCAAGGCACCAAAGCCGGATAAGAAGTCAATAATCGATAACTAAAACTTGAGTAGTACTGCTTCTTACTGGCTATTACATCAACTTAGAAGTTTTTTCTGTGTTCTACTATTGTGCTTTTAGTGTCTTCGCATACCGCAGAACGCGACATAGCTTTGCAGACGATAAATGTAACCGTCCCAGAGAAAAGAGCGGATAATGTGACGATCTGGCTTTGAGTCGATTCGATAACGAATGACGAAAACGGACATATTTCTCCTGTTTTTACTACATATGAACACAGTTCACATTCTGCCGTGCAACGCGGCTGCTAATCCGCCATTCATGCAAAATCTTAAGGTCCTAGCTCATGTCCAAGGCACCAAAGCCAGTTAAAAAGTCAATAATCGACAACTAAAATTTGAGTTCAACTGCCTCTTACTGGCTATTACATCAACTTAGAAGCTTCTTCTGTGTTCAACTATGGTCTTTTTAGTGTCTCCGCATGCCGCCGCACGCGACATACCTTTGCAGACGATAAATGTAACCGTTTCAGAGAGAATAGTGGCCAATGTGTCGATCTGGCTTTAAGTCGATTCGATAACAAATGACGAAAACGGACGGATTTCTCAGGTTTTTACCACATATGAACACAGTTCACATTCTCCCGTGCAACGCGGCTGCTAGTCCGCCATTCATGCTAAATCTTAAGGTCCTAGCTCATGTCCAAGGAACCAAATAAGGCTAAAAAGTCAATAATCGATAACTAAAACTTGAATTGTACTGCTTCTTGCTGGCTTTTACATCAACTTAGAAGCTTCTTCTGTGTTCTACTATGGTGCTTCTAGTGTCACCGCATACCGCACCACGCGACATAGCTTTGCAGCCGATAAATGTATCCGTTTCAGAGAAAATAGCGGCCTTTGTGACGATCGGGCTTTAAGTCGATTCGATAACAAATGAAGAAAACGGACGGATTTCTCAGGTTTTTACTACATATGAACACTTTTCACATTCTCCCGTGCGACGCGGCTGCTAGTACGCCTTTCACGCAAAATCTTAAGGTCCTAGCTCATGTCCAAGGCACCAAGGAAGGCTAAAAAGTCAATAATCGATAACTAAAACTTGAATTGTACTGCTCCTTACTGGCTATTACATCAACTACTATGGTGCTTTTAGTGTCTCCGCATACCGCAGCACGCGACATAGCTTTTCAGAAGATAAATGTAACCGTTCCAGAGAGAAGAGCGTCCAATGTGACGATCTGGCTTTAAGTCTATTCGATAACGAATGGCAAAAATGGGCGGATATCTCATGTTTTTACTACATATGAACACTTTTCACATTCTCCAGTGCGACGCGGCTACTAGTACGCCTTTCACGCAAAATCTTAAGGTCCTAGCTTATGTCCAAGGCACCAAGGAAGGCTAAAAAGTTAATAATCGATAAGTAAATTTTGATGTACTGCTTCTTACTGGCTTTTACATCAACTTAGGAGTTTCTTCTGTGTTCTACTATGGTGCTTTTAGTGTCTCCGCATTTCGCAGCACGCGGCATAACTTTGCAGGCGATAAATGTAACTGTTTCAGAGAAAATAGCGGCCAATGTGACGATCTGGCTTTAAGTCGATTCGATAACAAATGACGAAAACGGACAGATGTCTCCGGTTTTTACTACATATGAACACTTTTCACTTTCTCGCGTGCAACGCGGCTGCTAGTCCTCCTTTCATGCAAACTCTTAAGGTCCTACCTCATGTCCAAGGCACCAAAGAATGGTAAAAAGTCAATAATCCATAGCTAAAACTTGAATTGTACTGGTTCTTACTAGCTATTACATCAACTTAGAAGTTTCTTCTGTGTTCTACTATGGTGCTTTTAGTGTCACCGCATACCGCAGCACGCGACATAGCTTTGCAGACGATAAATGTAACCGTTTCAGAGAGAAGAGCGGGCAATGAGAATATCTGGCTTTAAGTCGATTCGGTAACAAAGGAGGAAAATATACGGATTTTTGAGGTTTTTACTACATATGAACACTTTTTACATTCTCTCGTGCAACGCGGCTGCTAGTCCTCTTCTCATGCAAAATCTTAAGGTCTTACCTCATGCCCAAGGCACCAAAGAAGGGTAAAAAGTCAATAATCGATAATTAAAACTTGAATTGTACTGCATCTTACTGGCTATTACATCAACTTAGAAGCTTTTTCTGTGTTCTACTATTGTGCTTTTAGTGTCTTCGCAAACCGCAGAACGCGACATAGCTTTGCAGACGATAAATGTAACCGTTCCAGAGAGAAGAGCGGCCAATGTGACGATCTGGCTTTGAGTCGATTCGATAACGAATGACGACAACGGACATATTTCTCCTGTTTTTACTACAGATGAACACAGTTCACATTCTCCCGTGCAACGCGGCTGCTAATCCGCCATTCATGCAAAATCTTAAGGTCGTAGCTCATTTCCAAGGAACCAAGGATAGCTAAAAAGTCAATAATCGATAACTATAACTTGAATTGTACTGCTTCTTACTGGCTTTTACATCAACGTAGAAGTTTCCTCTGTGTTATACTATGGTGCTTTTTGTGTTTCCGCATGCCGCAGCACGCAAAATAGCTTTGCAGACGATAAAAGTAAACGTTTGAGAGAGAATAGCGGCCAATGTGACGATCTGTCTTTAAGTCGATTCGATGACAAAAGACGAAAACGGACGGATTTCTCAGGTCTTTACTACATATGAACACTTTTCACATTCTCCCAAGCAAAGCGTCTGCTAGTCCTCCTTTCATGCAAAACCTTAAGGTCCTAGCTCATGTCCAAGGCACCAAAGCCAGCAAAAAAGTCAATAATCGATAACTAAAACTTGAGTTCAGCTGCTTCTTACTGGCTATTACATCAACTTAGAAGCATCTTCTGTGTTCAGCTATGGTGTTTTTAGTATCTCCGCATTCCGCCGCACGCGACATACCTTTGCAGACGATAAATGTAACCGTTTCAGAGAGAATAGCGGCCAATGTGACGACCTCTTTAAGTCGATTCGATAACAAATGACGAGAAAGGACGGGTTTCTCAGGTTTTTACTACATATGAACACTTTTCACATTCTCCCGTGCAACGCAGCTGCTAGTCCTCCTTTCGTGCAAAATCTTAAGGTCCTAGCTCATGTCCAAAGCACCAAAGAATGGTAAAAAATCAATAATCGATAGCTAAAATGTGAATTGTACTGCTTCTTACAGGCTATTACATCAACTTAGAAGCTTCTTCTGTGTTCTACCATGGTGCTTTTAGTGTCTCCGCATACCGCAGCACGCGACATAGCTTTTCAGACGATAAATTTAACCGTTTCAGAGAGAATAGCGGCCAAAGTGACGATCTGGCTTTAAGTCGATACTATAACAAGTGATGAAAACGCACGGATTTCTCAGGTTTTTAGTATATATGAACACTTTTCACATCCTCCCGTGCACCGCGGCTGCTAGTCCTCTTTTCATGCAAAATCTTAAGGTCCTAGCTCATGTCCAAGGCACCAAAGAAGGGTAAAAAGTTAATAATCGATAGCTAAAACTTGAATAGTACTGCTTCTTACTGGCTATTACATCAACTTAGAAGCTTCTTCTGTGTTCTACTATGGTGCTTTTAGTGTCTTCGCATACCGCAGAACGCGACATAGCTTTGCAGACGATAAATGTAACCGTTCCAGAGAGAAGAGCGGCCAATGTGACGATCTGGCTTTAAGTCGATTCGATAACAAATGACGAAAATGGACGGATTTCTCAGGTTTTTACTACATATGAACACAGTTCACATTCTCCCGTGCAATTCGGCTCCTAGTCCGCCATTCATCCTAAATCTTAAGGTCCTAGCTCATATCCAAGGAACCAAATAAGGCTAAAAAGTCAATAATCAATAACTGAAACTTGAATTGTACTGCTTCTTGCTGGCTTTTACATCAACTTAGAAGCTTCTTCTGTGTTCTACTATGGTGCTTTCAGAGTCTCGGCATTCCGCAGTACGCGCCATACCTTTGCAGACGTTAAATGTAACCGTTCCAGAGACAAGTGCGGCCAATGTGACGATCTGGCTTTGAGTCGATTTGATAACAAATGACGAAAACGGACGGATTTCTCAGGTTTTTACTACATATGAACACCTTTCACATTCTTCCGGGCAAAGCGGCTGCTAGTCCTCCTTCCATGCAAAATCTTATGGTCCTAGCTCATGTCCAAGGCACCAAAGCCGGCTCAAAAGTCAATAATCGATAACTAAAACTTGAATTGTACTGCTTCTTACTGGCTATTACATCAATTTAGAAGGTTTATCTGTGTTCTACTATGGTGCTTTTAGTGTCTCCGCATACCGCAGCACGCGACATAGGTTTGCAGACGATTAATGTAACCGTTGCAGAGAGAAGAGCGGCCAATGTAACGATCTGGCTTTTAGTCGATTCTATAACAAATGACGAAAACGGACGGATTTCTCAGGTTTTTACTGTATATAAACACAGTTCACATTCTCCCGAGCACCGCGGCTGCTAGTCCTCTTTTCATGCAAAATCTTAAGGTCCTAGCTCATGTCCAAGGCACCAAGGAAGGGTAAGAAGTCAGTAATCGATAGGTAAAACTTGAATTGTACTGCTTCTTACTGGCTATTACATCAACTTAGAAGCTTGTTCTGTGTTCTACTATGGTGCTTTTAGTGTCTTCGCATACCGCAGCACGTGACATAATTTTGCAGACGATAAATGTAACCGTTTAAGCGAGAAGAGCGGCCAATGTGACGATCTGGCTTTGAGTCGATTCGATAACGAAAGACGAAAAAGGACGGATTTCTTCTGTTTTTACTACATATGAACACAGTTCACATTCTCCCGTGCAACGCGGCTGCTAGTCCGCCATTCATGCAAAATCTTAAGGTCCTAGCTCATGTCCAAGGAACCAAGGAAGGCTACAAAGTCAATAATCGATAACTAAAACTTGAATTGTACTGCTTCTTACTGGCTTTTACATCAACTTAGAAGTTTCTTCTGTGTTACACTATGGTGCTTTTTGTGTCTCCGCATACCGCAGCACGCGACATAGTTTTGCAGACGATAAATGTAACCGTTTCAGAGAGAATAGCGGTCAATGTGACGATCTGGCTTTAAGTCGATTCGATAACGAATGACGAAAACGGACGGATATCTCAGGTTTTTACTACATATGAACACTCTTCACATTCTCCCGTGCAACGCGGCTGCTAGTACTCTTTTCACGCAAAATCTTAAGGTCCTAGCTCATGTCCAAGGCAACAAGGAAGGCTAAAAAGTCAATAATCGATAACTAAAACTTGAATTGTACTGCTTCTTACTGGCTATTACATCAACTTAGAAGCTTGTTCTGTGTTCTACTATGGTGCTTTTAGTGTCTTCGCATACCGCAGCACGTGACATAATTTTGCAGACGATAAATGTAACCGTTTAAGCGAGAAGAGCGTCCAAAGTGACGATCTGGCTTTAAGTCTATTCGATAACGAATGACGAAAGTTGGCGGATTTCTCAGGTTTTTACTAGAAATGAACACTTTTCACATTTTCCCGTGCAACGCGGCTGCTAGTCCTCCTTTCATGCAAAATCTTTAGGTCCTAGCTCATGTCCAAGGCAGCTAAGAAGGGTAAAAAGTCAATAGTCGATAGCTAAAACTTGAATGGTACTGCTTTTTAAAGGCTATTACATTAACTTAGAAGCTTCTTCTGTGTTCTACTATGGTGCTTTTAGTGTCTCCGCATACCGCAGCACGCGACATAGATTTGCAGACGACGAATGTAACCGTTTCAGAGAGAATAGCGGCCAATGAGGCGATCTGGCTTTTACTCGATTCGAGAACAAATGACGAGAACGGACGGGTTTCTGAGGTTTTTTCTACATATGAACACTTTTTACATTCTCCCGTGCAACGCACCTGCTAATCCTCCTTTCATGTGAAATCTGAAGGTCCTAGCTCATGTCCAAGTCACCAAATAAAGATAAAAAGTCAATAATCGATAACTAAAACTTGAATTGTACTGCTTCTTACTGGCTATTATATCAACTTAGAGCTTCTTCTGTGTTCTCCTATGGTGCTTTTAGTGTCTATGCATACCGCAGCACGTGACATAGCTTTGCAGACGATTAATGTAACCGTTTCAGAGAGAATAGCGGCCAATGTGACGATCCCTTTATGTCGATTCGATAACAAATGACGGAAACGGACGGGTTTCACAGGTTTTTCTACATATGAACAATTTTCACATTCTTCCGTGCAACGCATCTGCTAGTCCTCCTTTCATGCAAAATCTTAAGGTCCTAGCTCATGTCCAAGGCACCAAAGCCGGCTAAAAAGTCAATAATCGATAACTAAAACTTGAATTCTACTGCATATTACTTGCTTTTACATAAACTTGGAAGCTTCTGCTGTGTTCTACTATGGTGCATATAGCGTCTACGCATACCGTAGCACGCGACATAACTTTGCAGACGATAAATGTAACTGTTTGAGAGAGAATAGCGGTCAATGTGACGATCTGGCTTTAAGTCTATTCGATAATAAATGAGGAAAACGGACGGATTTCTTAGGTTTTTACTACATATGACCAGTTTTGACATTCTCTCGTGCAACGCGGCTGCTAGTCCTCCTCTCATGCAAAATCTTAAGGTCTTATCTCACGTCCAAGGCACCAAAGAAGGGTAAAAAGTCCATTATCGATAGCAAAACTTGAATTGTGCTGCTTCTTACTGGCTATTACATAAACTTAGAAGCTTCTTCTGTGTTCTACTATGGTGCTTTTAGTGTCACCGCATACCTCAGCACGCGACATAGCTTGGCAGACGACAAATGTAACCGTTTCAGAGAGAAGAGCGGTCAATGTGAATATCTGGCTTTAAGTCGATTCGATAACAAAGGAAGAAAATGGACGGATTTTTCAGGTTTTTACTACATATGAACACTTTTCACATTCTCCCGTGCGACGCGGCTGCTAGTACGCCTCTCACGCAAAATCTTAAGGTCCTAGCTCATGTCCAAGGCACCAAGGTAGGCTAAAAAGTCAATAATCGATAGCAAAAACTTGAATTGTACTGCTTCTTACTGGCAATTACATCACCTTAGAAGCTTCTTCAGTGTTCTACAATGACGATTTTAGTGTCTCCGCATTCCGCAGCACGCGACATAACTTTGCAGACGATAAATGTAACTGTTTCAGAGAGAATAGTGGCCAATGTGACGATCTGGCTTTAAGTTGATCCGATAACAAATGACGAAAACGGACAGATTTCTCCGGTTTTTACTACATACGAACACTTTTCACATTCTCGCGTGCAACGCGGCTGCTAGTCTTCCTTACATGCAAATTCTTAAGGTCCTACCTCATGTCCAAGGCACCAAAGAAGCGTAAAAAGTGAATAATCCATAGCTAAAACTTGAATTGTACTGCTTCTTACTGGCTATTACATCAACGTAGAAGCTTCTTCTGTGTTCTAATATGGTGCTTTTAGTGTCTCCGAATTACGCCGCACGTGACATACCTTTGCAGACGATAAATGTAACCGTTTCAGAGAGAGGAGCGGCGATTGTGACGATCTGGGTTTAAGTCGATTCGATAACAAATGACGAAAACGGACGGAATTCTCAGGTTTTTACTACATATGAATACATTTCACATTCTCCCGTGCAACGCGGCTGCCAGGAATCCTTTCATACAAAATCTTAAGATCCTAGATCATGTCCAAGGCACCAAAGAAGGGTAAAATCTCAATTATCGATTACTAAAACATGAATTGTACTGCTTCTTACTGGCTATAACATCAATTTAGAAGTTTCTTCTTAGTTCTACTATGACGCTTTTAGTGTCACCGCATACCGCAGAATGCGACATAGCGTTGCAGACGATAAATGTAACCGTTTCATAGGGAACAGCGGCCAATGTGTTGATCTGGCTTTAAGTCGATTCGATAACAAACGACTTAAACGGACGGGTTTCTCATGTTTTTACTACATATTAACACTTTTCACATTCTTCCGTGCAACGCGGCTGCTAGTAATTTTTTCATGCAAAATCTTAAGATCCTAGCTCTAGTCCAAGGCTCCAAAGAAGGGTAAAAAGTCAATAATCGATTACTAAAACTTGAATTGTACTGCTTCTTACTGGCTATTACATCAAATTAGAAGCTTCTTCTGTGTTCTACCATGGAGCTTTTAGTGTCTCCGCATACCGCAGCACGCGACATAGCTTTTCAGACAATAAATTTAACCGTGTCAGAGAGAATAGCATCCAATGTGGCGATCTGGCTTTTAGTCGATTCGAGAACAAATGACGAGAACGGACGGGTTTCTCAGGTTTTTTCTACATATGAACACTTTTCACATTCTCCCGTGCAACGCACCTGCTAGTCCTCCTTTCATGTGAAATCTTAAGGTCCTAGCTCATATCCAAGGCACCAAAGAAGGGTAAAAAGTCATAATAGATAGCTAAAACTTGAATTGTACTGCTTCTTACTGGCTATTACATCAACTTAGAAGCTTCTTCTGTGTTCTCCTATGGTGCTTTTAGAGTTTTCGCATACCGCAGCACGCGATATAGCTTTTCAGACAATAAATGTAACCATTTCAAAGAGAATTGCAGCCAATGTGGCGATGTGGCTTTAAGTCGATTCGATAACAAATGACGGAAACGGACGGGTTTCTCAGGTTTTTGCTACATATGAACACTTATCACATTCTCCCGTGCAACACGGCTGCTAGTCCACCTTTCATGCAAAATATTAAGGTCCTAGTTCGTGTCCAAAGCACCAAAGAATGGTAAAAAAATCAATAATCGATAACTAAAATATGAATTGTAATGTTTCTTACAGGCTATTACATCAACTTAGAAGCTTCATCTGTGTTCTACCATGCAGCTTTTAGTGTCTCCGCATACCGCAGCACGCGACATAGCTTTTCAGACGATAAATTTAACATTTTCAGAGAGAATAGCGTCCAATGTGACGTTCTGACTTTTACTCGATTCGACAACAAATGACGAGAACGGACGGATTTCTCAGGTTTTTCTACATATGAACACCTTTCACATTCTTCCGTGCAACGCGGCTGCTAGTCCTCCTTTCATGCAATATCTTAAGGTCTTAGCTCATTTCCAAGGCAACAAAGCCTGCTAAAAAGTCAATAATCCATTACTAAAACTTGAGTAGTACTGCTTCTTACTGGCTATTACATAAACTTGGAAGCTTCTTCTGTGTTCTCCTACGGTGCTTTTAGTGTCTTCGCATACCGCAGCACGCGACATAGCTTTTCAGACAATAAATGTAACCGTTTCAAAGAGAATTGCGGCCAATGTGGCGATCTGGCTTTAAGTCGATTCGATAACAAATGACGAGAACGCACGGATTTCTCAGGTTTTTAGTACATATCAACACTTTTCACATTTTCCCGTGCAACGCAGCTGCTAGTCCTCCTTTCATGCAAAATGTTAAGGTCCTAGCTCATGTACAAAAGCACCAAAGAAGGGTAAAATTCAATAACCGATAACTAAAACTCGAATTGTACTGCTTCTTACTGGCTATTAGATCAACTTAGAAGCTTCTTCTGTGTTCTACTGTGGTGCTTCTAGAGTCTCCGCATACCGTAGCACGTGACATTGCATTGCAGACGATAAATGTAACCGTTTCAGAAAGAAGAGCGGACAATGTGACGATCTGGTTTTAAGTCGATTCGATATCAAATGACGAATACGGACGGATTTCTCTGGTTTTTACTACATATGAACACTTTTCACAATCTGCAGTGCAACGCGGCTAATAGTCCTCCTTTCATGCAAAATCTTAAGTTCCTAGCTCATGTCCAAATTCACCAAAGAAAGGTGTCGATGAAAACACAGAAATTGCATCGCGATTGAATACAACAGGCACCATGCGGACTTTTCCCCATGGGAGTAATGTCTCAAACTCTCCACGCTTTGATCGCTCCCTAGCAGACCAATAGTAGTTTCCGAAGCACATCTGGAGGCAGTTTGTAATCTGTGGACCTTCAGAGTGTTGATGAAACACAGAAGTTGCACCGAAATGGAATACAACATTCACCATGCGAACTTTTCTCCTTGGGAGTAATGTCTCAAACTGTCTGCGCTTTGATCGATTCCTTGGAGACCAGTAGTGGTTTCTGAAGCACATCTGGAGGCAGTTTGTAATTGTGGACCTTCAGAGTGTTGATGGATCACAGAAATTGTATCGAGATTGAATACAACAGGCACCATGCGAAATTTTCTCCATAGTACTAATGTCTCAAACTGTCTACGCTTTGATCGTTCCCTGGAAGACCAGTAGCAGATTCCGGAGTACATCTGCAGGAACTCTGTAATCTGTGGACCTTCCTTTCAGAATGTTGTTGAAATATTAAAATTGTATCCTGATTGAATACAACAGGCACCATGAGGACTTTTCTCCATGCGAGTAATGTCTCTAACTGTCTACGCTTTGATCGTTCCCTGGAAGACCAGCAGTAGTTTCCGAAACACATTTGGAGGCATTCTGTACTCAGTGGAGCTTCAGAGTGATGATGAAGCACAGAAATTGCATCGTGATGGAATAAGATATTCACCTTGCGGACTTTTCTGGAAGGGAGTAATGTCTCAAACTGTCTACGCTTTGATCGTTCCCTGGAAGACCAGTAGTTGTTTACAAAGCACAACTGGAGGCATTCAGTATTCTTTGGACCTTAAGAGTGTTGATGAAACACAGATATTGCATCGGGATTGAATACAACATGCCTCATGCGGACTTTTCTCCATGGGAGTAATGTCTCAAACTGTCTACGATTTGATTGATTTCTGGGAGACCAGTAGTGGTTTCCGAAGCCCATCTGGAGGCATTCTGTAATCTTTTGACCTTCAGAGTGTTGATGAAACACAAAAATTGCATCGGGATTGAATACAACAGGCACCATGCGGACTTTTCTCAATGGGAGTAATGTCTCAAACTGTGTACGCTTTGATCGTTCCCTGGAAGAACAATAGTAGTTTCCCAAGCATATCTGGAGGCTGTTTGTAATCTGTGGAACTTCAGAGTGTTGATGAAACATAGAAATTGCATCGGGATTGAATACAAGAGGCACCATGCGGCTTATCTTCATGGGAGTAATGTCTCAAACTTTCTACGCTTTGATCGATTCCTGGGAGACCAGTAGTGTTTTCCGAAGCCCATCTGGAGGCATTCGTAATCTTTGGACCTTCAGAGTGTTGATGATACACAAAAATTGCATCGGGTTTGAATACAATAGTCACCATGCGGACGTTTCACCATGTGAGTAATATCTCAAACTGTCTACGATTTGATCGATTCCTGGGAGACCAGTAGTGGTTTCCGAAGCCCATCTGGAGGCATTCTGTAATCTTTGGACCTTCAGAGTGTTGATGAAACACAAAGATTGCGTCGGGATTGAATACAACAGGCACCATGCGGACTTTTCTCCATGAAGTCACGTCTCAAACTGCCTACGCAATGACCGTTCCCTGGAAGACCAGTAGTAGTTTCCGAAGCAAATCTGGAGGCATTCTATAATCTGTGGACCTTAAGAGTGAAGGTGAAACACAGAAATTGCATCGTGATTGAATACAGCATTCACCATGCGAACTTTTTTCTATGGGAGTAAGGTCTCAAACTGTCTACGCTTTTATAGTTCCCTGGAAGACCAGTAGTAGTTTCCGAAGCATATCTGGAAGCTTTGTGTAATCTGTGGACCTTCAGTGTGTTGATGGAACACAGAAATTGCATCGGGATTGAATACAACAGGCACCATGCGGACGTTTCTCCATTGGAGTAATTTCTTTAACTGTCTACAGTTAGTTTGTTCCCTGGAAGACCAGTAGTAGTTTCCGAAGCCCATCTCAAGGCATTCTATAATCTGTGGACCTTCAGAGTGTTGATGGAACACAGAAATTGCATCGGGATTGAATACAACTGGCACCATGCGGAGTTTTCTCCATGGGAGTAATGTCTCAAACTGTCTACGATTTGATCGATTCCTGGGAGACCAGTAGTGGTTTCCGAAGCCCATCCGGAGGCATTCTGTAATCTGTGGACCTTCAGAGTGTTGATGAAACACAAACACTGCATCGGGATTGAATACAACAGGCACCATGAGGACTTTTCTCCATGGCAGTAATGTCTCGAACTATGTACGCTTTGATCGTTACCTGGATGAACAATAGTAGTTTCCCAAGCATATCTTTAGGCTGTTTGTAATCTGTGGACCTTCAGAGTGTTGATGAAACATAGAAATTGCATTGGGATTGAATACAAGATGCACCATGCGGCTTATCTTCATGGGAGTAATGTATCAAACTTTCTACGCTTTGATCGATTCCTGGGAGACCAGTAGTGGTTTCCGAAGCCCATCTGGAGGCATTCTGTAATCTTTGGACCTTCAGAGTGTTGATGAAACACAAAGATTGCATCGGGATTGAATACAACAGGCACCATGCGGACGTTTCTCCATTGGAGTAATTTCTTTATCTGTCTACGGTTAGTTTGTTCCCTGGAAGACCAGTAGTAGTTTCCGAAGCCCATCTCAAGGCATTCTATAATCTGTGGACCTTCAGAGTGTTGGTGAAACACTGAAATTGCAAAGTAAAGGAATACAACATTCACCACGTGGACTTCTCTCCGTGGGAGTAATGTCTCGAAGTGTCTACGCCTTGATCGTTCCCTGGAAGACCAGTGGTAGTCTCCGAAGCACATCTGGAGGAATTCTGTAATCTGTGCAATATCAGAGTGTTCATGAAACACAGAAATTGCATCGGGATTGAATACAACAGGCTATATGCAGACGTTTCTCCATGGGAGTAATGTCTCAATCTGTCTACGTTTACATCGTTCCCTGGAAGACAAGTAGTAGTTTTCGAAGCACATCTGGAGGCATCCTGTAATCTGTGGACTTTCAGAGTGTTGATGAAACACAGAAATTGCATCGGGATTGAATACAACAGGCACCATGCGGACTTTTCTCCATGGGAGTAATGTCTCAAACTGTCTACGATTTGATCGATTCCTGGGAGACCAGTAGTGGTTTCCGAAGCCCATCTGGAGGCATTCTGTAATCTGTGGACCTTCAAAGTGTTGATGAAACACAAACATTGCACCGGGACTGAATACAACAAGCACCATGTGGACTTTTCGCCTCATTAGTAATGTCTCAAACTGTCTACGCTTTGATCGATTCCTGGGAGACCAGTAGTGGTTTCCGAAGACCATCTGGAGACATTCTGTAATGTGGGGACCTTCAGAGTGATGATGATACACTAAAATTACATCGGGGTGAATACAACAGGCACCATGCGGACTTTTCTCAATGGGAGTAACTTCTGAATCTGTCTACTCTTTGATCGTTCCCTGGAAGACCAGTAGCAATTTCTGAAGCACATCTGGAGGCATTCTGTAATCTGTGGACCCTCAGAGTGTTGATGATACACAGAAATTGCATCGAGATTGAATACAACAGGGACCGTGCGGACTTTTCACCATGGGAGTAATGTCTCAAACTGTCTACGCTTTGATCGATTCCTGAGAGACCTGTAGTATATTCCGAAGCACGTCTGGAGGCATTCAGTAATCTGTGGACCTTCAGAGTGTTGATAAAACTCAGAAATTGCATCGGGATTGAATACAACAGGCACCATGCGGACGTTACTCTATGGGAGTAACGTATCAAGTGTCTACGCTTAGATCGTTCATTGGAAGACCTGTAGCAATTTCCGAAGCACATCTGGAAGCATTCTGTAATCTTTGGACCTTCAGGGTGTAGGTGAAACACAGAAATTGCATCGGGATTGAATCCAACAGTAACCAAGCGGACTTTTCTCAATGGGAGTATTGTCTCAAACTGTCTACGCTTTGAACGTTCCCAGGAAGACCTGTAGCAATATCCGAAGCACATCTGGTAGCATTCTGTAATCTGTGGACCTTCAGAGTGTTGATGAAACACAGAAATTGCATCGGGATTGAATACAACAGACACCACGCCTACTTTTCTCCACGGGAGTAGTGTCTGAAATTGTCTACGCTTTGATCGTTCCCTGGAAGACCACTAGTAGTTTCCAAAGCACAACTGGGGGCATTAAGTAATCTTTGGACCTTCAGAGTGTTGGTGAAACACAGAAATTGCAT
Organism: Schistocerca gregaria; assembly: GCF_023897955.1. Lineage (NCBI taxonomy): Eukaryota > Metazoa > Arthropoda > Insecta > Orthoptera > Acrididae > Schistocerca > Schistocerca gregaria. The sequence continues at coordinate 694,577 of NW_026062075.1, read as the reverse complement.
CGGGATTGAATCCAACAGTAACCAAGCGGACTTTTCTCAATGGGAGTATTGTCTCAAACTGTCTACACTTTGATCGCTCCCAGGAAGACCAGCAGCAATTTCTGAATTACATCTGGAGGCACACTGTAATCTGTGGTCCTTCAGAGTGTTGATGAAACACAAAAATTGCAACGGGATTGAATACAACAGGCACAATGCGGACTATTCTCCATGGGAGTAATGTCCTAAACTGTCAACGCTTTGATCGTTCCATGGAAGACCTTAGTAGTTTCCGAAGCACATGTGTAGGCAAATCGTAATCTGTGGACCTTCAGAGTCTTGATGAAACATAGAAATTGCATCGGGATTTAATACAACATTCACCATGCGGACTTTTCTCCATAGGTGTAATGTCTCAAACTGTCTACGATATGATCGTTCCCTGGCAGACCAATAGTAGTTTCCGAAGCATATCTGGGGCAGTTTGTATTCTCTGGATTTTCAGAGTGTTGATGAAACACAAAAATTGCATCGAGATTGTATACAACAGGCACCATTCGGGCTTTTCTCCATGGGAGTAATGTCTCATACTGTCTTCGCTTTGATCGTTCCCTGGAAGACTAGTAGTAGTTTCCGAAGCACATCTGGAGGCATTCTGTAATCTGTGGACCTTCAGAGTGTTGATGAAACACAGAGATTTCATCGGGATTGAATACAACAGTGACCATGCGGATCTTTCTCCATGGGAGGCATGTCTCAAACTTCCTACGCTTTGATCGTTCCCTGGAAGACAAGTAGTAGTTTCCCAAGCAAATCCGGAGGCATTCTATAATCTGTGGGCCTTCAGAGTGTTGGTGAAACACAGAAATTGCATCGAGATGGTGTACAACCTTCACCATGCGGAATTTTCTCCATGGGAGTAATATCTCAAACTGTCTATGTTTTGATCTTTCCCAGGAAGACCATTAGTAGTTTCCGAAGTACATCTGGAGGCATTCTGTAATCAGTGGACCTTCAGAGTGTTGGTGAAACAAAGAAATTGCATCGTGATGGAATACAACATACAACATGCGGACTTTTCCCCATGGGAGAAATGTCCTAAACTGTCAACGCTTTGATCATTCCCTGGAATACCAATTGTAGTTTCCGAAGCACATCTGGAGGCAGTTTGTAATCTGTGGACCTTCAGAGTGTTGATGAAACACAGAAATTGCATCGCGATTGAATACAACAGCCACCATGCGGACTTTTCTCCATGGCAGTATTGTCTAAAAGTGTTTACGCTTTGATCGATTCCTGATAGACCAGTAGTAGTTTCCGAAGCCCATCTTTAGGCATTCTGTAATTTGTGGACTTTCAGAGTGTTGATGAAACAAAAAATTGCATCGGGATTGAGTTCAATATGCACCATGCGGAGTTTTCTCCATGGGAGTAATGTCTCAAACTGTCTACGCTTTGATCGTTACCTGGAAGACAAGTAGTAGTTTCCCGAAGCAAATCTGGAGGCATTCTATAATCTGTGGACCTTCAGAGTGTTGGTGAAACACAGAAATTTCATCGAGATGGTATACAACATTCAACATGCGGAATTTTCTCCATGGAACTAATGCTCAAACTGTCTATGCTTTGATCGTTCCCAGGAAGACCAGTAGTAGTTTCCGAAGTACATCTGGAGGCATTCTGTAATCAGTGGACCTTCAGAGTGTTGGTGAAACAAAGAAATTGCATCGTGATGGAATACAACATTCACCATGCGGACTTTTCTCCATGGGAGAAATGTCTCAATCTGTCTACGCTTTGATCGTTCCCTGGAAGAACAGTAGTAGTTTTCGAAGCACATCTGGATTCATTCTGTAATCTGTGGATCTTCAGAGTGTTCATGAAACTCAGAAAGTGCATCGCCATTGAATACAACAGGCACCATGCGGATGTTTCTCCATGGGAGTAATGTCTCAAACTGTCTAGGTTTACATCGTTCCCTGGAAGACCAGTAGTATTTTCCGAATCACACCTGGAGGCACTCTGCAATCTTTGGACCTACAGTGTGTTGATGAAACACAGAAATTGCATCGGGATTGAATACAACAGGTACCATGCGGACTTTTCTCCATGGGAGTAATGTCTCAAACTGTCTACGCTTTGATCGTACCCTGGAAGACCAGTAGTAGTTTCCAAAGCATATCTGGAGGCATTCAGTAATCTTTGGACATTCAGAGTGTTGATGAAACACAGAAATTGAATCGGCATTGAATACAACACGCACCATGCGTACTTTTCTCCATGGGAGTAATGTCTCAAATTGTCTCCGGTTTGATCGTTCCTGGGAGACCAGTCATAGATTCAGAAGCACATCTGGAGCCATTCTTTAATCTGCGGACATTCAGATTGTTGAAGAAACACAGAAATTGCATCGGGATTGAATACAACAGGCGTCATGGAAGTAATGTTTCAAACTGTCTACACTTTGATCGTTCCCTGGAAGAACCTGTAGTAGTTTCAAAAGCACATATGGAGGCATTCAGTAATCTTTGGACCTTCAGAGGTTTGATGAAACACAGAAATTGATAAGGGATTGAATACAACAGGCACCAGGCGGACGTTTCTCCATGGGAGGAATTTCTGAAACTGTCTACGCTTAGATATTTCACTGGAGGACCAGTACTAGTTTCCGAAGCACATGTGGAGGCATTATATAATCTGTGGACCTTCAGAGTGTTGGTGAAACAAACAATTGCATCGTGATGGAATACACCATTCACCATGCGGAATTTTCTCCATGGGAGTAATGTCTCAAACGTCTACGCTTTGACCGATTCCTGGGAGACCAGTAGTAGTTTCCGATGCAAATCTGGATGCATTCAGGAATCTTTGGGCATTCAGAGTGTTGACGAAACACAGAAATTGCATCGCGATTGAATACAACAGGCACCATGCAGACTTTCCTCCATGGGAGTAATGTCTCAAACTGTTTACGCTTTGATCTATTCCTGGGAGACCTGTCATAGATTCCGAAGCACATGTGGAGGCATTCTGTAATCTGTGGACCTTCAGAGTGTTCATGAATCACAGAAAGTGCATCGGGATTAAATACAACAGGCACCATGCGGACTTTTCTCCATGTTAGTAATGTCTCAAACTGTCTACGCTTTGATCGTTTACTGAAAGACCAGCAATAGTTTCCGAAGCACATCTGGAGGCATTCTGAAATCTGTGGACCTTCAGAGTGTTCATGAAACACAGAAAGTGCATCGGGATTGAATACAACAGGCACCATGCGGCTGTTCCTCCGTGGGAGTAAAGTCTCAAACTGTCTGGATTTACATAGTTCCCTGGAAGACTAGTAGTAGTTTCTGAAGCACATCTGGAGGCACTCTGTAATCTTTGGACCTTCAGAGTGTTGATGACACACAGAAATTGCATCGGGATTGAATACAACAGGTACCATGCGGACTTTTCTCCATGGGAGTAATATCTCAAACTGTCTACGGCTTGATCGTTCCCTGGAAGACCAGTAGTATTTTCCAAAGGACATCTGGACGCATTCAGTAATCGTTGGACATTCAGAGTGTTGATGAAACACAGAAATTGCATCGGCATTGTAAACAACAGGCACCATGCGGACTTTTCTCCATGGGAGTAATGTCTCAAACTGTCTACGCTTTGATCGTTCACTGAAAGACCAGCAATAGTTTCCGAAGCACATCTGGAGGCATTCTGAAATCTGTGGACCTTCACAGTGTTCATGAAACTAAGAAAGTGCATCGGGATTGAATACAACAGGCACCATGCGGATGTTCCTCTGTGGGAGTAAAGTCTCAAACTGTCTGGATTTACATAGTTCCCTGGAAGACTAGTAGTAGTTTCCGAAGCACATCTGGAGGCACTCTGCAATCTTTGGACCTTCAGAGTGTTGATGACACACAGAAATTGCATCGGGATTGAATACAACAGGTACCATGCGGAATTTTCTCCATGGGAGTAATATCTCAAACTGTCTACGGCTTGATCGTTCCCTGGAAGACCAGTAGTAGTTTCCAAAGGACATCTGGACGCATTCAGTAATCGTTGGACATTCAGAGTGTTGATGAAACACAGAAATTGCATCGGCATTGAAAACAACAGGCACCATGCGGACTTTTCTCCATGGGAGTAATGTCTCAAACTGTCTACGCTCTGATCGTTCACTGAAAGACCAGCAATAGTTTCCGAAGCACATCTGGAGGCATTCTGAAATCTGTGGACCTTCACAGTGTTCATGAAACTAAGAAAGTGCATCGGGATTGAATACAACAGGCACCATGCGGATGTTCCTCTGTGGGAGTAAAGTCTCAAACTGTCTGGATTTACATAGTTCCCTGGAAGACTAGTAGTAGTTTCCGAAGCACATCTGGAGGCACTCTGCAATCTTTGGACCTTCAGAGTGTTGATGACACACAGAAATTGCATCGGGATTGAATACAACAGGTACCATGCGGACTTTTCTCCATGGGAGTAATATCTCAAACTGTCTACGGCTTGATCGTTCCCTGGAAGACCAGTAGTAGTTTCCAAAGGACATCTGGACGCATTCAGTAATCGTTGGACATTCAGAGTGTTGATGAAACACAGAAATTGCATCGGCATTGAAAACAACAGGCACCATGCGGACTTTTCTCCATGGGAGTAATGTCTCAAACTGTCTACGCTCTGATCGTTCCCTGGAAGACCAGTAGTAGTTTCCGAAGCACATCTGGAGTCATTATGTAATCTGTGGACCTTCAGAGTGTTGATGAAACACAGAAATTTCATCGGGATTGAATACAACAGGCACTAGATTTTTCTCTATGGGAGTAATGTCTCAAACTGTCTACGCTTTGATCGTTCCCTGGAAAACCAGTAGTAGTTTCCGAAGCACATCTGGAGGCATTCAGTAATCTTTGGACATTCAGAGTGTTGATGGAACACAGAAATTGCATCAGCATTGAATACAACAGGCAACATGGGGACTTTTCTCCATGGGAGTAATGTCTCAAACTGTCTACGCTTTGATCGTTCCCTGGAAGACTAATAGTAGTTTCCAAAGCACAACTGGAGGCATTATGTAATCGGTGTACCTTCAGAGTGTTGATGAAAGATAGAAATTGCATCGGAATTTAATACAACAGGCACCATGCGAACTTTTCTCCATGGTTGGAGAGGAATGTAGAAAATTGGGATGTGGAAGTAGGTGAGAACCAATGATTATGCAACACTGAGTCTGTGACAATGGCGAAAAAGAAGAGAGACAGTGTGTCAGTGAGAAGATACAGCAGCAGTAGGAAGGAGTGAAACAGATAGTAGCAGTAAGATAGAGCAAGGCAGAGACAGTGACAGCAAGAGGAAATACTACTACTACTACTACTAGTACTACTAGTAGTGGTAGTAGTAGTAATAGTAGTAGTGAATGAGTGAGAATGGGCAAGCCGCTGTGAGGGGTATGAGTGACATATTAGTGAGAAGAGAACAAGTATATTTGTGTACCAAAAGTTTTGGGAAATTTTTGGGAAGGTGCTGTGTAAAGTAGGATGAGGCAGCTAGAATCAGATTTTTCAGTCAATTATTTAAAAAGGAGCATATACACTTATTTGTGTTTAGAGAGGAGCATTTTCCCATTGGTAGATAAAACACTCAAAAAATATTACGTGTAACTGAACCAAGACATCAGATTCTTCCATTTTGTCCCTATATAACACTTAAAATGCTGAGATGAAGTGAGAGATATGATGCTGCGCGAAGAGTTTGACAGAGCACTGAAAGACCTAAGTTGAAACAAGGCCCTGGGAGTTGGCAACATTGCATTAGAACTACTGACAGCCTTAGGAGAGCCAGTCCTGACAAAACTCTACCATCTGGTGAGCAAAATGTATGAGACAGGTGAAATACCCTCAGACTTCAAGAAGAATATAATAATTCCAATCCCAAAGAAAGCAGGTGTTGACAGATGTGAAAATTACCGAACTATAAGTTCAATAAGTCACAGGTGCAAAATACTAACGAGAATTCTTTACGGATGAATGGAAAAACTGGTAGAAGCTGACCTCGGGGAAGATCAGTTCGGATTCCGTAGAAATATTGGAACACGTGCAGCAACACTGACCCTATGACTTATCTTAGAAGCTAGATTAAGAAAAGGCAAACCTGTGTTTATAGCATTTCTAGACTTGGAAAAAGCTTTTGACAATGTTGGCTGGAACACAGGGAGTCGTTTCTGAAAGTATTTGTATGGAGTGTAGCTATGTATGAAAGTGAAACATGGATGATAAATAGTTGGACAAGAAGAGAATAGAAGCTTTCAAAATTTGGTGCTACAGAAAAATGCTGAAGATTAGATGGGTAGATCACATTACTAATGGGGAGGTATTGTGTAGAATTGGAGAGAAGAGGAGTTTGTGGCACAGCTTGACTTGAAGTAGGGATTGGTTGGTAGGACATGTACTTAGGCATCAAGGGATCACCAATTTAGTATTGGAGGGCAGTGTGGAGGGTAAAAATCATAGAGGGAGACCTAGAGATTAATACACTAAGCAGATTCAGAAGGATGTAGGCTACAGTATGTACTGGGAGATGAAGAAGCTTGCACAGGATAGAGTTGCATGGAGAGCTGCATCAAACCAGTCTCAGGACTGAAGATCACAACAACAACAACAACAACAACAATAACACTAAAAATCTTGAAAACGGCTTAATGTTTTTACCATTTGTGTGTTATTATTAGTGTATCAAAGAAATAAAAGAAGAAACTACTCCATCTTCATCAGTGACCCATTATAAAGTTAGTTAGTTACACATTCCATGGACAATTTTGCATGACAGATTGTAATGATGTGGAGAAAGTCATTTTACATTGACATTCCAAGTTAATTTGTACATATAATTACTTTCTGATCATTTCCTAGTTTGTGTTTTTTCTTTATTATTTACAAAAAGAAAAGTGTGTTCAGATTTAAGTAAGTAATTACTGTTCACCATAGTATCCTTTGCATCACATACATGATGTAGGTATTGTCATAATGAGATACAGCATACATACATCACAATTCTAGATGTTAATATAACTAATATGAAATTAACATTATACAATGTGTTTAAAAAATTTCATAATGGACTAATGGATTGGTATTAGATGTGCCCTATAACGATTCTGACATACAAGCAGTACACTTCAAGAAACAAGAATATACAAACAATATTTAATATTTACAATCAGAACAGCATGTTTGAATGACAATGAAAAGAAAACAAGTGGTTATTAGTCATCAAGGAATTCAAAATACTCATCCATGATATAGATACATTAATTTAATACTTAAGTTTTATTTCTGACAAATTTTTTGTCATCCATAATTCCCTTGATCTAAATTGACAGTGTGTTATACAGCTTTATTCCATAATGGCTCAACCTGTTTTGAGTTTTTGTTTTTATAGCTCTTTCTACATGCAGATTCTTACTGACGTGTGTTGTACTTCTGTAAATCTGAATTCATATGTAAATTACTTGTGTGTGTACTTCTATCAGACATACTTTTGAATATGAACAACAATGGTACTGTAAGTATTATTAAATGCATGAATAAGGGCTTGCAGTGTGTTTGTGGAGAGCTGTATTTAATAATTTTAATGACATTTTCCTGTCATTTCAAAGTATCTGCAAGTGAGGTTTTTTGACACCTCAGAACATTCTTCTATAAGATACAGCAGACTGGAAATAAGCAAAATACAGTAACGTTGTACATTGTTTGTAACAAATTCCATAAATTATGCTCGGTGCAAAACATGCAGAATTGAGTTTTTGGGATATGTAAATGCAATGGCTTTTCCAGCTGAAGACATGGTCAGTGTGCATGCCCAATAATTCTGTAAACTTTACTTTCTCTATTTCATGGGCACTCAATAAAAACTGGAGGATATACTTCTCATTTCCTTTACTGTACTGTAGCTAATTTATTTTATTTAAATTAAATGTTAACTTATTAGGAAGAAACTGCTGCAGCACGCATTTCACAACTTTTTCAGCAGTAATAGATAAGGATTTTCCATCATCACCAAATTATGGTTGTATGGTCTGCAAATAACATCATTTTTGACAAACTGTTTGGGCTTTTAATGTCAATTATATAGATAAGAAATTATAGGTGGGGCCATGAACAGTACCCTACAGGACACCTTTTGCCACCCTCTTAGCATCTGATAGCCACTTTATTTTTTGCCTGTTTTGAGACCCTGTGAGTTCCAAAACCTGTGTTCTATGTTGTAGATAGGATTAAGTTAGTTCCTTGCCAATATCTTTGATGCTATAGCTTCCAGTTTCTCATGGAGTATTTAGTGGTTTACTGTATCAAAGGCATTGATAAGATCTTGGTTGATTGCTACAACACTTTTGTTATGGTCGAAATTCCTTCTGGCTCCTTCATGAGGCTTGTATGGCTCCTGTGTTATAACCTGTATGAAAGCTGTGTTGATTACAATTCAGAAGATAGGAGGTGTCGAGATAGCTTATGATCCTGATTTTCATCAACTTCCTAAAGATTTATGAAAGAGATTGAAGGAGGGACATACGTCTGCAGTTTTCTACCTAGCATGAATACCCATTTTTGAACAGAGTTCTAACCTTAGAAATTTTCATCCTCTGTGTGAACACACCTTCACTGAATGAGAAATTGGCAGTATGTACCTGTGGCTACAAAATTTGTGGCGCAACTTTTTTATTTGTGACACTTGCACTTTATCCATTTCTGCAGACATTTTTGGCCTCAGACTATTAATTACTTCCACATTTCATATTCATTAGTGGAACTTGGAACTTATTCTCCTACTGATGCCTACTTTGGTGCTGGTTTTTACTTTTGTTTGTTAAAGTTCATGCTTAGTTTCTCAAGTACACTTAGAAAGTAGTTAATAATGTAATTGAGCAATGCTTCTTTTTTTAGTTGATTGTTATCTCCAGATATAAGTATAGTCTCCTGTTCCTTACTGCTTTTCCCAGTTCTCTTTAACTATTTACCATGTTCTGCTTGATTCATTGTCTGACTCCCTTACCAATCTATAATTATGTAATATGTATGCTACATTAATTATCCTTTTTATACACTTACATTTGCAGTTTCATACTTTTTTTTCTTTTTTAGTGACAGAAAAAATTTTCACTTCAGTGTAGAAGTTTCTCAGTGTGTTTTTGTAAGTGTATGTGAGTGGACTTTCATGAATCTTTATAGACAGCACATTTCCAGATCTATCATGGAAAGAGAGAACATGTCATTTGTATTTGTTTGTGACAATACGTATGCTGAGGATTGGTCAGTCAGTGTGGTAGTAAACTGGTGGCAGTTTTCAGGGGAGAAAATTCTTTTGTACCTATGATGTACTATTGTTGTATTTACGGGAAGTGTGAGAACTGTAATGAGTGCATTGTGGTCAGATAAGCCTAGGTCAATGTTCCTTACTTCTAAATCTGAGGTTTCTAGATTTGAAGATGTATTGTCTATGAAACTTTTTGAAGAGTTTGTTAGCATAGCTGGGATATTTATACACATGCCGGAAAAGTTTTGCATCATCCCAGTTCCAAGAACTCCTGAAGATAGATGTTGACTGTTTATATTGTATTACAGACACAGTCCCTTTGACTGTTAAGAGATGTCACTAAACCCACCCAAAGATGTAAACAACCATGCATGAGCAGCACCTATTAGACGGAGGGGCTCCGACAGCCAATAAGTTCGAGTCATTCCACCTGGAAGGAGGTAGACAGCTCATGTTGTCTGAAGTTCAGCCATGCCTAGATGGCCAATACTGTGGTTTGAACACATCCACTTAGTTACTTTGTGCTAGGAAGGTCTCTCCACAGGGGAAGTGTCCAGGCATCTCGAAGTGAACCAAAGTGATAATGTTCAAACATAGAGGACCTACAGAGATACAGGAACTCCTGATGACAATCCTCACTCAAGCCACCCAAGGGCTACAACTGCAGTGGATGACTGCTAGCTATGGATTATGGCTCATAGGAACCCTGACAGCAATGCCAGAATAATGCTTTTTGTGGAGCCACAGGATGTCGTGTTATGACTCAAACTGTGCACCACAGGCTGTATGATGGGCAGCTCCACTCCTGACATCCATGGTGAGGTTCATTTTTGCAACCATGACAACATGCAGTGTCTTACAGATGGGTCCAACAACATGCTGAACAGACCACTCAGGATTGGCATCACATTCTCTTCACTAATGAGTATCATATATGCCTTCAACCACACAATCGTTGGAGACGTGTTTAGAGGCAACACGGTGAAGCTGAACACCTAAGACACACTGTACAGCAGGTGTAGTTTCATTATGTGGGGCTGATGTATGTTGCTGCTGGTCATGGAAGGCATCATAATGGCTGCATGATACATGAATGCCATTCTCCAACCAATAGCGCAATGATATCGGCAGCATATTCGTGAGGCATTAATTGTTGTGGACGAGAATTCATACCCCCAAGAATGACTTCCTTCGGGATAATTATATTGTTTAACTAGAGTGGCCAGCATGCTCTCCAGACAGAACCCATCAAACTTGTCTGGGATTTATTGAAAATGGCTGTTTATGGATAACATGACCCGCCAACCACTCTTGGGGATCTATGCCAAATCGCCGTTGAGGACTGTGACAATCTGGACCAACAGTGCCTTGATGAACTTGTGGATGGTATGCCATGACAAATACAGGCATGCATCAATGCAAGTGGATGTGCTATTGGGTATTAGAGGTACCAGTGTATACAGAAATCTGGACCCCCTACCTGTGAAGGTATCACTGTATAGTGGTACAACATGCAGTGTGTGGTTTTTATGAGCAATAAAAAGGGCAGAAATGTTGTTTATGTTGATTTCTATTCCAATTTTCTGTACAGGTTCTGTACTCTCCAACTCTAGGGAATGAGGTTATGCAAAACTTTTTTGATGTGTGTATTAGAATAAAAGTTGAAACTACATAGAAAGTTAAGGAACGGAATTTTATTTGCACTGTGTACCAACATATTGACATTATAAAGTCCCCAGATACAATTATTGACTTTTTCTCACCACATAAGATGCGCAGTCTAATTAATAAAAATGTCTGGATCTCAGTTCTAGTTTCTAGAACACTTTCACAGCTGCAACACTTTCTATACCAAGAAGTCCCTTCCATACAGCCTAGTCATCCATGGCTGTTGCATCAGTAGTGATGAGCAGTTCCTCTGAAAATATGCTGAGGATCTCACTGAGGCCTTCACACACTGTTATTACCTTCCCAGCTTCGTACAACAACACATCCCCGTGCCTTATTGCTCCAGTCACCCACCACCTCCCAAAGGTGCAGCATTCCACTCATGACATGGTAGCACAATCAGGACTGGAGCAACCATATCATATTCTCCTTCTCCCCTGCAGGTCCGGGGTATTCCTGCCTGTCGTACAAGGTGACTAAAAGGAGTTTCACTTGTTTCAGCCTTTATGTGATGGCCCCCTGTAGGGTTTGACTTCCATTCTTCAAACATTTCCAAAAGAATGAGCCAACTGGAGAAGGGAGCCTTAAAAGGTCCATCGTGTTCTTCGTGAATTAAGATCTTTAGACCCATAACCACACAGGCATTGTGCTGCTGATGACTGCACTGTTAACTCCCTGCATATGCCAAGGGGTAGATGCCCATCCTCCTGAGGCATCAGGACTCCCAGCAAAGGCCATCCTATCAGGTGGCGCCTGTTGGGAGGGCCCCTGGTCAGAGTGGGCGGCATCAGGGTGGATGACAAACGATGAAGCGCAGTCCATCACCTCTTGCTGGTGGTGAAACACCAGCAGTCTCTAAGCGATCACAAGCACAATTCAACACACAACAGTACAACAAGTAAGAGCCTAAATGTGGTCCAGGGTATCACATTTCATAGAGACATTCTTTTGCAGTCCGAAATTGAGCTGCTGGCCAATTTAGAGTGACGAGGTGTAAATTTCGTCCAGCATGTCCACCGGGGTCGGAAGGATAATGAGGTTGCCAGCGGTGCCTTCATATTGGCCTTTGAGGGTGATACATTGTTCGAGAAGGTCAAGGTGATGGTCTACTGGTGTGATGTAAGGCCCTGTATCCACCCCCCAACTCGGTGCTTGAAGTGCTGGAAATTCAGCAATATGTTTTCCCTCACTACTTCCAGTGTCACAAACCAAGATTTTGGATGCCCATCACATCCCAATACTCCATGTGCACTGCCTTCCACCTGTGTCAACTGCAGAGAGCACCATTCACCTTGCTCACCTGACTGCAGGATTCTCCAGAAAGAAAGGAGAATCATGGAGTACAAGACGCTGGAATGAATGACCTACACTGAGGATAAGAGAAAATTTGAACACCTGCATCCTGTGTGTATGACATAGTCTTACACCACCACTACAACAGTTCTGACACCATGAGCTCTGCCAACCCAGGTCAACTCTCAGAGCTGGTAGACTCACCTGCCCCCTTGATGTTGGAGAGCATTTCCATCCCTGTTGATCCTGCACCACCTACTTGAGGAGCAACACCACCCTGCCCCCCCCCCCCCCGCCGCCCCCCGCCGCCACCATCATTGCGCAACAATCATGGCTGGAGCTGGAGAAGCGTAAGTGTTCTTCAGCTTCTCTCCCTAGGAAGTGGTCCCTTGGGTCACTCCATTCCTAGGTAGCTTCTAGTGGGAAACAAGACACCTGCCAGTGGCCAAAGAGCAAAAAAGCAGCTGGTTGTAGGACGTCACGCTCATCCTCAGTCCTGGAGACTGAGCCAGTGAAGTCCTCCCAGCCAGGGAAACCCAAGGAGCAGTGAGAGAAATCCAAAACGAAAACCGCTAAGACCAAAGAAATTGCGGTCGCACCCACACCACTGCTACCTACAGGCTCTGCAGCTGAGGGTGGGGTGGAGATTTGGGCACCTGCTAAGTACCTACACTCCTGGAAATTGAAATAAGAACACCTTGAATTCATTGTCATAGGAAGGGGAAACTTTATTGACACATTCTTGTTGTCAGATACATCATATGATCACACTGACAGAACCACAGGCACATAGACACAGGCAACAGAGCATGTACAATGTCGGCACTAGTACAGTGTATATCCACCTTTCGCAGCAATGCAGGCTGCTATTCTCCCATGCAGACGATCGTAGAGATGCTGGATGTAGTCCTGTGGAACGGCTTGCCATGCCATTTCCACCTGGCGCCTCAGTTGGACCAGTGTTCGTGCCGGACGTGCAGACCGCGTGAGACGACGCTTCATCCAGTCCCAAACATGCTCATTGGGGGACAGATCCGAAGATCTTGCTGGCCAGGGTAGTTGACTTACACCTTCTAGAGCACGTTGGGTGGCACGGGATACATGTGGATGTGCATTGTCCTGTTGGAACAGCAAGTTCCCTTGCCGGTCTAGGAATGGTAGAACGATGGGTTCGATGACGGTTTGGATGTACTGTGCACTATTCAGTGTCCCCTCGACGATCACTTGAGGTGTACGGCCAGTGTAGGAGATTGCTCCCCACACCATGATGCTGGGTGTTGGCCCTGTGTGCCTCGGTTGTATGCAGTCCTGATTTTGGCGCTCACCTGCACGGCGCCAAACACGCATACGACCATCATTGGCACCAAGGCAGAAGCAACTCTCATCGCTGAAGACGACACGTCTCCATTCGTCCCCCATTCACGCCTGTCGTGACACCACAGGAGGCGGGATGCACGATGTTGGGGCGTGAGCGGAAGACGGCCTAACGGTGTGCGGGACCGTAGCCCAGCTTCATGGAGACGGTTGCGAATGGTCCTCGCCGATACCCCAGGAGCAACAGTGTCCCTAATTTGCTGGCAAGTGGCGGTGCGGTCCCCTACGTCACTGCGTAGGATCCTACAGTCTTGGCGTGCATCCGTGCGTTGCTGCGGTCCGGTCCCAGGTCGACGGGCACGTGCACCTTCCGCCGACCACTGGCGACAACATCGATGTACTGTGGAGACCTCACGCCCCACGTGTTGAGCAATTCGGCGGTACGTCCACCCGGCCTCCCGCATGCCCACTATATGCCTTCGCTCAAAGTCCATTAACTGCACATACGGTTCACGTCCACGCTGTCGCGGCATGCTACCAGTGTTAAAGACTGCGATGGAGCTCCGTATGCCACGGCAAACTGGCTGACACTGACGGCGGCGATGCACAACTGCTGTGCAGCTAGTGCCATTCAACGGCCAACACCGCGGTTCCTGGTGTGTCCGCTGTGCCGTGCATGTGATCATTGCTTGTACAGCCCTCTCGCAGTGTCCGGAGCAAGTATGGTGGGTCTGACACACCGGTGTCAATGTGTTCTTTTTTCCATTTCCAGGAGTGTAGATCTTGCCAGATCCTCTCACATGATGGATATAGACTATTCAGGCAATAAATCAGTGGAAGCAGGTGACTGTGAGCCATACAGTGCTTCACTGAATTTTCCGTGCCTTCCCAGTCTCACGATGACATCTTCCAGTGCAACTGTGGTGGTTTTATCCACTGCCTGGCTGAGCTACAGCAACTGTTGAGGTTTAAACCTGCCATCTGCATTGCCCTCCAGGTAACCTGGTTCCCTGCCCTCCGTGACTATAAGGCATATTACAGCAACTACAGTGACTATAATCGATTGACAGGTGGAGTTTGCGTTTATGTTCTAAACTCAGTCTGTAGTGAACATGTGCCCCTTCAAAACTCTCTTGAAGCTGTGGCTGTCAGAATAAAGATGATGCAGGAAATAACTGTCTGAAATGTATATCTTCATCTAGATGGTGTAGTACCCCTGAATGTATTAGCTGCACTAATTGATAAACTGCCTAAACCTTTCCTTCTTCGGGATGATTTTAATGCCCATAACCCCTTGTGGGGTGGTACCATAGTTACTGGGCGAGGCAGAGTTGTCGAAATTTACTGTTGCAATTTGACCTATGACTCTTAAATACTGGGGCCGCCACATGTTTCAGTGTGGCTCATGGGAGTTACTAAGCCATTGACGTATCAATCTGCAGCCCAGAACATCTCCCATCCATCCACTGAAGAAGACATGACTACCTGTGTGGTAGTGAGCACTTCCCCATCTTCCTGGCAGTGCCCCAGCATCAGGCACACAGATGCCTGCCCAGATGGGCTTTGAACAAGGCTAACTGGGTAACTTTCACCTTAGCTGTCACCGCTGAATCTCCCCTACATTGTAATATCGATGTGATGGTTGAGCAGATGACTAGCACAATTGTTTATGTCACAGAAAACGGAATCCCTCGCTCTTTAGGTTGCCCAAGGAGTAAGGCAGTCACTTGGTGGTCACCGCAAATCGTTCAGGCAATTGAAGAGTGTCTGCAAGCTTTACAGCCCGTAAGTGGCACCCTTCCCTGGAGCACATCATAGTCTTTAAATGGCTCTGTGCCAGTGTTCGCTACCTTATCGAGCAACAGAAGGAGTGGTGTTGGGAGAGATAAGTCTCCACCATTGGAGGCCACATGTCTTCCCAAGTCTGGAAAAAGATCAAATGTCTCTTTGGGTACCAAGCCTCAATGGCTGTCCCTGGTGTTACCTTAAATGGCGAGTTATGTACCAACACAAATGCGATTTCCGGGCACTTTGCCGGGCACTGCATTGGATAATCACCCCCCAAGGTTTCGCACACTGGAACGGTGGCTGAAAGGTAATGTACTCTAATGCACTACATGCTGTGGTGAATCCTATAACGCCCCATTTACAAAGTGGAAGCTTTTCAGTGCTCTTGCACATTGCACCGACACAGTTCCTGGGCCTGACCGCATCCACAGCCAGGTGATTAAACATATCTCATCTGACTACAAGTGACATATAATCATCATCTTCAACCGGCTATGGTGAGATTGTGTAAAAACGCACTTGATGTGGACAGCTATCACACCATCTGCCTCACCAATGTTCCTAAAAAGCAATGCCACAAGAGTGAGAATAAAACGGATTAAATGTGTAACACAAAACAGAAAGAAAGGAAAAGCCATAAGAATGAAGGGCACACTATGAACACTAAAAGGAACAAAAGAGGACAAGGAAACAACAGAAGAGAGTAAAACATGAAAGCAGATTACAGTGGCTGGCAAGCACGAGAATAGAAAGGGAAAGCCAGTGACTCTGCAACACATTAAAAACTCAACCGTAAAGCACTAGGCTGGAGGACACAGAGGGTCAAAGGATACACTAAACCCTATATAGAAGTATAAAACCCACTCTCACGGATAAAATGTAGAACTAAAGCTGCTGTGGAGTCATTGTGTCCAACACCGAAGGCAGGTTGGTGGGAAAGTTGAAAGTCTGTCACAGAGCGGTTAAATGTGAGTAGTCCAGCAAGAGGTGAACAACTGTCATTTGGAAGCCACATCGACACTTAGGTGGCTTCTCGCTACAGAGTAGTTAACCATGCATTAGCCTCATATAGTCAATGCAGAGCCGGAAGAGGATGACTGATTCCCTGGGAGAGGCCTGCCTGGAAGACTTCCACACATTCATAGCCTCCTTAACGACATGCAGTTTGTTATGTGTGCTGTTATGCCATTCCCTCTCCCAAAGCCAGAAAACCCCATGGTGTAGACAGAATGTAGGTCAGCTTCAGAGAATGCCTATCTCATGAAGCAGTTTCCACGTCGCCTGCTTGGGAGCCATTCCGTGGTTTATCAGTGGACCCCAGGACACGTCATTATCCCTGGCCATGAACTTGTATGATAGGCAGTTGTGAGAAAATGCAAATCACCAAAATGTGAATTTAACTGTTTAATAATATGAAACTAACACAACTGTATCGTTATAAATCCCACTGATGATACCTTAGAACAGGAGAAGGTGAAAAGTGTACGGGATAAATAAAGTAACTAGCAGCAGGGTAAGGCAGCTTTATTTACAAAACAAATTTTTATATGCTTGCTGCAGAGGATGGCCACACAAACAGACTTGTTATTCATACCATGCCAGGCATTTCCACATGGCCCATACCAGAAATTCAGAAGAATCATCTGAACATCCATAAAACCATACAACACACAAAATTCAACATATGCAAATGTAACAATCTGGTACCTAAATATTCAATGTAAAAATTAAAAACAGTTCAACCACCACCCAAAAAGCAATGCATTCTGCTCAGAAAATATGGTTAAAATACGAGATAAAATCCCTAGACTCTAAAAAACAAGAGTTAAATTACGAGTTGTATAAAACATATTTACAACTCACAGACACCATAAATAATATGAAAGTTTTCTCCCATCTGGTCAACAGGGTCGAAAAGCTTACAAAAACTGCTGCACAAAGAATAGAAACAGTTAATAGAAGAAAGATCAACCTACTCAAAAAACTACAGTTACAACATATTACCTTTACTCACACACACAAATTCTACCCAAGATTAGTGAACCTTACAGACACACAGTTAAACAGTAAAGAAAGACAGCTGTTGGAGAAAGGATGAAAATACAATCTAAATTCAGAAATAGATGAAGGTTACTTATGAAATCTAATTATAGAAGCATAAAGTGTTTTGACAAGGGATGATAGGAATGAAAATAGCAGTGTCAGCATTGGATTAACTAGAGAACTAGTAAAAAAAGAAATCCAGAATATAATAACCAGCATAAAAATGCAACAACACAAAACAACAAAAACTCAGATCTGCAACACTAGGAAAAATTAGGAGAAAACTACAAAAACAAAATGTTATCATTTTAAAATAATAATTCCAATCCCAAAGAAAGCAGGTGTTGACAGATGAGAAAATTACCAAACAATCAGTTTAATAAGTGACAGCTGCAAAATACTAACATGAATGTTTTACAGACGAATGGAAAAACTAGTAGAAGCTGACCTCTGGGAGATCAGTTTGGATTCCATAGAAATACTGGAACACATGAGGCAATACTGACCTTACGACTTATCTTAGAAGAAAGATTAAGGAAAGGCAAACCTATGTTTCTAGCATTTGTAGACTTAGAGAAAGCTTTTGACTATGTTGATTGGAATACTCTCTTTCAAATTCTAAAGGTGGCAGGGGTAAAATACAGGGAGCGAAAGGCTATTTGCAATTTGTACAGAAACCAGATGGCAGTCATAAGAGTCGAGGGGCATAAAAGGGAAGCAGTGGTTGGGAAGGGAGTGAGACAGGGTTGTAGCCTCTCACTGATGTTATTCAATCTGTATATTGAGCAAGAAGTAAAGGAAACAAAAGAAAAATTCAGAGTAGGTATTAAAATCCATGGGGAAGAAATAAAAACTTTGAGGTACGCCTATGACATTGTAATTCTGTCAGAGTCAGCAAAGGACTTGGAAGAGCAGTTGAATGGAATGGATAGTGGCTTGAAACGAGGATATAAGATGAACATCAACAAAAGCAAAATGAGGATAAAGGAATGTAGTCAAATAAAGTCAGGTGATGCTGAAGGAATTAGATTAGGAAATGAGACACTTAAAGTAGTAAATGAGTTTTGCTATTTGGGGAGCAAAATAACTGATGATGGTTGAAGTAGAGAGGATATAAAATGTAGACTAGCAATGGCAAGGAAAGCGTTTATAAAGAAGAGAAATTTGTTAACATCGAGTATAGATTTAAGTGTCAGGAACTCTTTCCTGAAAGAATTTGTATGAAGTGTAGCCATGTATGGAAGTGAAACATGGATGATAACTGGTTTGGACAAGAAGAGAATAGAAGCTTTCGAAATGTGGTGCTAGAGAAGAATGCTGAAGATTAGATGGGTAGATCACGTAACTAATGAGGAGGTATTGAATAGGATTGGGGAGAAGAGAAGTTTGTGGCACAACTTGACTAGAAGAAGGGATCGGTTGGTAGGACATGTTCTGAGGCATCAAGGGATCACCAATGTAGTATTGGAGGGCAGCATGGAGGGTAAAAATCATAGAGGGAGACCAAGAGAAGAATACACTCAGCAGATTCAGAAGGATGTAGGTTGCAGTAGGTACTGGGAGATGAAGAAGCTTTCACAGGATAGAGTAGCATGGAGAGCTGCATCAAACCAGTCTCAGGACTGAAGACCACATCAACAACAACAACAACAACAACAACAACAACAACAACATTTTAAAAGGAGACAAGGAGACCACAATATTACTGATACACAAAGAACAATACATTGAAAAAACACAAGAATTCATTTTACAAAATAGCATTACAAATTTAAAATCAGACATGACATTCAGATTAAAGACAAAAGTAAAAAAAAAAAGAAAAAAGAAAACACACTCTGAAAAATATTGACATCATATTGGATAACATAGAGAAAAGAAAGTTGTCATAGATCAGTCCCACTGCGCTGGTTCTCCAAAGCCAACCAAAAATCCACAAACCGAATCTTCTGTGAGGCCAATACTGGATTTCAGAAACTCCCCCCACTTCAGAGCTTGCAGGATACATGTTAAAATTTCTGTCTGAAAATTTCAAAGTACAAGAAGACAGAACCATTAAAAACACTACACAGCAAACACAATGAACAAAAAATATAACCCTCTTTTCATTTGTTATAGAAATCATGTATTGCAACATACCAGTACCAGAAATGGTTCAAATGGCTCTGAGCACTATGGGACTTAACATCTGAAGTCGTCAGTCCCTTAGATCTTAGAACTACTTAAACCTAACTAACCTAAGGACAACACACACACTGTCATGCCAGAGGCAGGATTCGAAATTGCAACCTTAGTGGCTGCGCAGTTCCTGACTGATGTGCCTAGAATGGCTTGGTCACACCAGCCAGGAGTACCAGAAGTAATAGAAATTATAGATAAGTACCTGAAAACTTATAGTCACCTTCCTGATGAACAGATTAAGGAAATATACACACTAATAAAGCTCATAACACAACAAAATTACTTCAAATTCAGTAATGAATATTATTTAGAAGAAGATGGATTACCAATTGGGTCCCCAGTTTCAGAAGCCTTAGCAGATATTTTGGTAAACCACATTTAACAGATCATTTTCACAAAAATATTAGCAAAAGAATACAACACATTATAGTGGTTCAGATACATGGATGACATCCTTTGCTTAACAAATATACCACAAAGTTAAATTGAAAAACTACATACTGACATCAGCAAGATCCATAAAAATATAAAATTCACAATTGAAAGAGAACAGAACAACCAAATTAACTTCCTGGATATAACAATAAAAAAACAGAACCATAAGCATATGTTTGAAATTTACCGTAAACCCACAGCAACAGACAATATGATTCCTCAGTCCTCTAACCACCCGCACACACAAAAGCAAACAGCACTTCAACACATGCTCCATAGACTTAACACAGTACCACTTGGCAAAGAAGGCTACCAAAAAGAATGGGACATAATGATGCAGGAGGCACAAAATAATGGTTACAACAGTAACACAGTAACAAAGCTTAACAACAAAATTAAAAGTAAAATAAAAGCAGAAAGCTCCAAACCACAGACAACAACACAACAGAACCAAACACAAACATGTAGTCCCATAACAACTGCACAGGATAATCAGAAAAAGTTGAAAGAAAACAATAGATGGTACACAATGACATACGAACGCAAACTCACCTATCAAATCACCAACATTTTCAAGAGACAAGGAATAAACATAGCAGACACAACAGACAGTTCTATGCAAAAATACACCCCAAAACTGACTAATAACAGAGACATATACCAGAAAGCAAGTATATATCAGCTACAGTGTAACACTTGTGAAGGCAGTTACATAGAGCAAACAGGGGAACATCTGATGTCAGATAAAAAAACACATGAGAGTTTGGAAATATGGGACAAACCACATCACATTTGCAGAATGCCTAAGAGAAAATGACCACAAACCAACCACTAGAGACAATGACATAAAATAATTTTAATCGACAGTAAAACAACACCTCCTAATAATGCAAGAAAATTACCACATACAGAAAACCAAATCAGAAGGGAAAATCCTGTTGAATGACCAAGTACACATGCCAAGCCATTCATTATTTAAAATAATAGAATACCATCTGCAAAAAGGATTAATAAAATAATACAGTCCAATATAATAATAATAGAATCCAAAAAATCCATGAGCCCCTCCACAGAATATTGAAAGGAAAAGTCAAATCAGCTGTCGCTGTCACCAAAGTTTTCAACCACTCACTGATAGCTTGTATTCCCCCCTCCACTGCCCCCCCCCCCACCCAAATTAAAACTCGTCAGCTCTATCCCCCTCCCTCCCTCTCTCTCAATCATACGCACACACAGTATAAACATCAGAAATAGAAGTTAGTCTCGAACATATACTTAGTTACATTTGCAACAAATAGGTAAATTTCTCAAAGAAGATGAAACAAATAATAGAGTTGCAATATTTACGTTGAGAAAAACGGTGTACGACGAAATAAATGTATTGAGTGACAAAGGAACAATAGTCGACCAAAGAAAGGGAAGAAATATGGTGAATGGTGTATGGAAGGTGAGAACACAAAAATGTGATTATATGGCAGTGATAAAAGTGGTAGTGTGACCTCCAGACCAGATGTGAGGATAAGCAAATTAGCAAATCATAAGTAATTACTTTTTTTTACAAAGTGAACTGTTTAATAATCTAAAGCTAACAAAATTGTATCATTATATATCCCACTGATGATGCCTTAGAACAGAAGGCGAAACACATATAGGATAAATAAAGTAACTAGCAGAAGGAAAAGGAAGCTTTATTTACAAACCAAAAATATATATCATAGTACCCTGGAATGGGGAATGTATTAAGCACTATCTTTTACATCCCTTCCACAGTAGTATTCCACTGACCACTGAACCTAGAGAATATCACTACTACACAACCCCTGCTTGCTGCCCTTTACCTCATGGCTCATGCCCCTGTAATAGACGTAGATGCAAGACTTGTCCCATACATCCTCCCTCCACCACCTACTCCAGTCCACTCACAATTATCGCTTGCCCAATCAAAGACAATGCTACCTGTGAAACCAGTCATGTGATCCAAGAGCTAAGCTGCAACCACTGAGCTGTATTTTATGTTGACACGGCAACTGACAAAATGTATGTTCACATGAATGACAACCAAAATCCTGTGATGAAGAAACAGTTGGGCCAATCAATTTCTGAGCATGCTGCGCAGCATGACATTTGTCATTTCAGTGACTGCTTCACAACCTGTGCCTTCTGGATTCTTCCCACCAACACCAACTTTTCTGAATTGCACTAGTGGGAACTCTCCCTACAGTATAGCTTACATTTAAGTAACCCTCAACCTTCATTAGTCACTGTCTACCACCAAACTATACCATTCCTTGTTCCCATTCCAGAACTCAATTCCAGTAATGCACCCACAGTTTTTATAGCTACCTCCTTTTCTGATGGCCCTCCCACCCCCCTGCTGACATCTGTCTAATCTCCTGACTCCAACTAGCTGCCGTACTCTCTCCCCACTTTGTCCCTGTAACCGTCCACAAGCAGCACATAACTGTCCCCCTACCCTACTATCTCTCCCTGCCCCATTCTCCTCCTTCCCTACCACCTGTTTGCTTCTCCCACCATGTGCTTCTGCTTGCAGTCTGGTCTTGGGTGCCAGAGCTTGTGTGCTTTTGTGTTTGTTTTCCTTGCTCTGATGAAGATTTGTTATGATTATTAATATGCAGCCAATATGCAAGGTATCAACATTCTATTAAGGAATGGGATTATCATTGTCTACTGTCAAAGAAAAGCTCTACAGTTGGGTGCATTTCCTTGAAGAAGCTTCTGGCTTTGAAACATTTAAAACACTGTGGGCTCAATCTTATTTCTGTTATCTCTCTCTGAAAATAATGCTAATAATCAAGAACATATATTTAAGATTATTTCTATTTTCTTCCATCTGTGATCAGATTCTACATATTTCAAAAAATTTACTTATTTTCAGTTTTAATATCTATTGAGCAATAGTGACTGTTTACTAGCACTGAAGTTAACTAAATCAAAACAATAGTTGTTAGCAACACTATCCCACAAGGATTTTTGTGCATGATCTTTCACACAGCACTGAAGATGAGCTCCCACTGTCGTATTTGTAGTCCTCTACTATTTCATGTTTCAGGTTCAGAACCCACTAAATTATTGAGATGTTCATCATCATGATTATGGTTCAAGTAAGGTTAAACCCTGTAATGGATAGAATGGGATCTTCATTCCAGATGACAATAGAAAATATACCGTAGGTGTTATGTCACATCAATAGTTGTGATACAAGCCGTTCAGAAGCTGTACAGTTTCAGAGGATCAGCACCTGAAATTACTGTTGATAGTTCCGTACTTAAAATGGATAGCCAGAAGTTTCTTTTATAAGTTCAAAATTATGAGCTCACTAATCTTTAATCATGTCTTTAAGATCCTGTTGGGGATGACCAGATCTCTTACAGTTTCTAATGATGTATGCAGACAGGTACTTAGTATGGACATCTGTGGAGCACAATACTTATTATCTCTTCAGAAAGTAAATGTGCACACAATACAGATGAAGTGATCAAAAGTTGTTTCACATACAGTTAAGTAAAACACAGCAAAGAATGGTTGTTGTAAACACAAATATTACTAAACAAAACTGAAATACACACATAATGATATTTATTGCTCATAATTGTAAAAGGAGTTCTCTCAGCCTGACTTAAATGAATGGAGAGGCAACACAAATAGTTCCCAAGAGTGGTCTAGAATGCAGCCAAGTTAAACTGAAGCCATACCTGAAGAAGATTAACAGCAGAATCAAGAAAGTGGAGTGAATGTAGGCCGTAAACAGATTTGTTCTACGGTATTAATGAATTATGTTAATTTATTATTATTTACAAAACCTGTGAGCCAGAAGGCTAAGTTTTATTGGCTGTGGATATTGTCATTATATTTTGTTTGTAGCAGTATGTTACTTTGCATGAGCAGCGTCTATTCAAAAGTTCAATTCTAATTTATGCCTATGCATTGGAAATCAAGGGCTTATTATTATTATTATGGGACCCATCTTGCATATTAAAATGTAGTTACTGAAAAATCTGTAATTTGTAATTCAGGACTCTTGCTCATTAGTACTGGTGTCAATAGAAATTAGAAAAATCAGATGATCAAAAGTGTATCAACAGATCCTGGAAATTCACAGCAATATGTCCATAACTGGCACTACAAATGTGGATAAAGTTAAACTAACAATTATCAATATCTGTTAATGCATATAACAAAGAAAGTTGCTGTGACTTACCAAATGAGAAAGTGATGGTAGATAGACACAATAAAAAATACACAAACACACACACAAATTTCAAACTTTCACAACCCATAGATGAAGCAACGTCTGTCTACCAGTGTTTTATCATTTGGTGAGTCACAGCATCTTTGTTTTTTATGTATATTTTTACCATGTGGAATGTTTCCCTCTATTATATTCAATATCTGTTAAGATAGTAAAGTTTACTGAAAAGAGGAAAAATAGCCCTTTAATTTGAAAGTGATCTTTCCTTCAAAATATACCTATTAACTCGTAAGACTTTGCATAAAGTATGAACTTCATCATCAGAATTTTGAAAATAAAGTTACCAAAAGTCTTATGTGGATCTTAATATACGATATTGGTGTGGTGCCACTGCTCCACACTTCTCTCCAGTGCTAAACTAGTGATCCGTTAACATCTTAGAATGCATCCTGTCCGCTAATCATTTCTTTTAGTCAGATTGTGTAGGAAATTTCTTTTCTCTCCAAGTCCATTCACCCACCTTATGTTCAGTATACATCTGTAGCACCACATTTCAGAAGCTTCTATTCTCATCCTGTCTAGCTGTTTGATATCCATGTTTCACTTCGTATATGACAACAATCAATACAAATGTTTCCAGAAAAATCTTTGTAACACCTAAATCTATAAACATGTTGTGAATATTGCAGTTCCATGTTGTGAATATTGCAGTTCTCTTTATTTCTGTGTCTAAGAAAATTAGAGAGAAATTTCCCCTCTCTTTTTTTTTCGGGCATGTTCATAGCTGTGTTTTCACACAAACCTGTTTTAGCATTTTCTGTACTATCTACATCTACATGTCTGAAGATAGCAAAAAAAAGTGCTGAAAAATGTCTCACTGAAAACAAAGCTACAAAGGTGTCTTGCATAAAGTGCAATTACTCTACAACCTAAGTTTATATTCAATGCTCCAAAATTTCTCTTCTTCAGAAACACTTTCCTCTCCATTGTCTGCCTAGATTTTATATCATCTCTACCTTGAACATCATTAGCGATTTTGCTACCCAAATAGCAAAAATCATCATCTTTAAGTGTCTCATTCATTAATCTAATTCCCTCACATCACCTGATTTAATTTGACTACATTCCATTATCTTCTTTTGCTTTTGTTTATGTTCATATCATATCTTCCTTTCAAGAACTGTCCATTCCGTGCAACTGCTCTTGCAGGTCCTTTGCTGTCTGACAGAATTACAATGTTGTCAGCAAACCTCAAAGTTTTTTTAATTCTTCTCCATGTATTTTAATTCCTATTCTGAACTTTTCTTTTGTTTCTTTTACTGGTGGCCAAATATACAGTTCGAATAACATCACGTATAGGCTACAACCCTGTGTCACTTGCTCCCCAACCACTGCTTCCCTTTCATGCCCCTCAACTGTTATAGCTGCCATCTGGTTCTGTAAAAATTTTAAATAGTCTTTCACTCCCTGTATTTCATCCCTGGTTCATAATTTGAAGAAGAGCATTCCAGTCAACATTGTCAAAAGCTTTCTCTAAGTCTACAAATGGTAGAAACATAGGTTTGCCTTTCCTGAATGCATCTTCTAAGATAAGTTGTAGGGTCAGTATTGTCACATGTGGTCCTACATTTCTCCAGAATCCAAAGTTATCTTCTATGAAGTCAGTATCTGCTGCTTTTTGGTCCTTTTATATAAGAATTTGTGTTTGTATTCTGCAACGACAAATTCCTAAACTGACAGTTTGGGAATATTCACACCTCACAGCACCTTATTTCTTTGGAAGTGAAATTAATACATTCTTAGTGAAATTTGTGGATATTTCACCTGTTTCGTACATCTAGCACAGCAAATGGAATAATTTTGTCATTGTTGTCTCTCCCAATGCTATCGGTAGTTTTGACAGAATGTTGTCTACCCCTGGGTACTTGTTTCCTTGTTTCACTGTGAGTCTTCAGTGCTCAGTCAAATGCTTTTCACAGTATATCTCCCTTGTTACCTTCATCTGTCTCTTCTACTATTTGTATGATGTTGCCCTCAGTTATATCTCCCTTGTATAGATCCCCTATACACCGATGAGCCAAAACATTATGACCACTGCCCACTGTGATGTCGGACGCCACCTGATAGCGTTACAGGCATATGACACTCTAAAAACAGTAAGTAAGTGGGAAGCAGATGCATATGGGGATCACCCTAATGAAGATACAGGTCCTCACAGCTTTACTTCTGCCAGTATCTCGTCTCCTATCTTCCAAACTTTACAGAAGCTCTCCTGTGAACCTTGCAGAACTAGCACTCCTGAAAGAAAGGATACTGCGGAGATATGGCTTAGCCACAGCCTGGGGGATGTTTCCAGAACAGTTTTAATCTGCTAGAAAGTTTCATATCAGTGCACACTACACTGCAGAGTGAAAATCTCATTCTGGAAACATCCCCCAGGCTGTGGCTAAGCCATGTCTCCGCAATATCCTTTCTTTCAGGAGTGCTAATTCTGCAAGATTCACAGGAGAAAATCTGTAAAGTTTGGAAGGTAGGAGCCGAGATACTGGCAGAAGTAAAGCTGTGAGGACCGGGCGTAAGTCATACTATGGTAGCTCAGATGGTAGAGCACTTGCCCACAAAAGGCAAAGTTTCTGAGTTCGAGTCTCGGTAGGGCACACAGTTTTAATCTGCCAGGAAGTTTCATATCAATGCACACTCCGCTGCAGAGTGAAAATCTCATTCAGGAAACCAACAAAGTGATTGTATTGTGAGGGGGCTTCGTGCAGCTTATGTCCCATAAAGCACTTAGGATTATGGATGAAATGGGATGACTGTTGCTTTGTAGTAACCATACCAACATAGTGTAATAGAGTGAGAGGAGCTTGCTGGAGCTTCTTTCAGAAATAATTCACATAGGGTTTTGGATGAAGTGTGATGATTGTGGCCATGTAGTAACTATACCAACAGGATGATAGTATTGTGAGTGGAGTTTTCTGAAGCTCCTTTCAGAAATAATTCACATAGGACTATGAATGAAATGCAATGATTGTGGCTTTTTAGTAACTGTACCAAAACCCGTGGTATTGGTCGGAAAGCTTTTTACAGTTTCTTTTGGAAATAATTCACATAGGACTACGAATGAGATGAGATGATTGTGGCTCATTAGTAATTATACTGGAAAAGTGATAGTATTGTGAGGGGAGCTTCCTGCGGCTTCTTTCAGGAATAAATCACATAGGCTTATGGATGAAATGCTATGATTGTGGCTTTGTAATAGCTATACCAACAGATTGATACTTGAGTGAGAGGAGCTTGCTGCACCTTCTTTCAGAAATAATACACATATGGTTATGGATTAAATGCAATGGTTGTATGTCTTCAGTAACTATAACAACAAAGTGATAGTATTGTGAGGGAATCTTCCTGCAGCTTCTTTAAGAAATAAATCTCATAGTGTTATGGGTGAGATGCCATGTATGTGGTTTTGTTGTAGCTATAGCAACAAAATGATTCTACAGTGAGAGTACCTTTGTGCAGCGTCTTTCAGAAATAATTCACATAGGTTTATGCATAAAATGCGATGGATATGACTTTGTAGTTACTATACCGACAAGGTGATAGTATTGTGAGCTTTCTGCAGCTTCTTTCAGAAATAATTCACATACCATTATGAGTGAAGTGCAATGATTGTCACTTTTTAATAACTATACCAACACTTTGGTTCTAGAGTGAATGGAACTTTTTGCAGATTCTTTCAGAAATATTTCACAGCATGCTATGAATCAAATGCAATAATTGTGGCTTTGTAGTAACTACACCATCAAGGTTTATAGTATTTTGAGGGGAGCGTTCTGTGGCTTCTTTCAGAAATAATTCACATGATGTTACAAATTAAATGCAACGATTGTTGCTTTGTAGTAGCTATATGAACAGATTGATTGTTAAGGAAGAGCATCTTACTGCAGATTCTTTCAGAAATAATTCACATAGTGTTATGAATGAAATGTGATGATTCTGGCTTTATGGTAACTACACCAAGAAAGTGATTGTAGTGTGAGAGGAGCTTTCTGCAGCTTCATCCAGAAATAATTCACATAGTGTTATGGCTGAAATGAGACGACTGTGGCTTTGTAGTAACTAACTGTGAAAGTGATTGTAGTGTGAGAGGAGCTTTCTGGAGCTTCTTCCAGAAATAATTATCATAGTGTTAAAGATGAAATGCCATGATTGTGGCTTTTTTGTAACTATACCAACAAAGGAATAGTAATTTGAGAGGAGCTTTTGTCAGCTTCTTTCAGATATAATCTTCATAGGGTTATCGATAAAATGCAATGCTTGTTGCTTGTTGTGGACCTTTCCTACAAGAGAGTGCAAGAATTCAAATACCTAGGGGCACTTTCCACTGTGAACTCATCATGTGATGCAGAGATCAATGCCAGAATACAAGCAGGAAACCGATCTTTCCACAGCCTAGCACAACTGCTTTGGTAGAAATATCTCTCCAGACAGTTCAAGATTCAACCGTACAAAACCTTTATCCAGCCTCTTGTTCTATATGGCTGTGAGATATGGAGTATCCGGAAACAGGGCTTCCATAAGCTCCTTGTTTTTGAGAGAAAAGTGCTTCGGAAGATTTTTGGTACAGTTCTGGATGCAGATACTGGGGAATGGAGGATCAGATACAATGAAGCGCTTGAGGAACTATACCAGTGGCCCAACATAGCAGGTACCCTCAAAGCCAAACAAATGCAGTGGGCCGACATTATAGCTTGGATGGAGGATCACAGATGGCCTCGGAAGCTCCTGGATTTCACACCTACAGGAAAGAGACTTCCTGGGAGACCCAAGAACCATTGGAGTGGTGGATCCCATGAAGATTTAATCCAAGTGTCAATAGATGTGGACGAATGGCAGATAGCAGCATTGGACAGAATACAGTGGAGGAGGTAACTTGTAGATGTGTGTGGTCTACTGGGCCTGATCACGTAGTACTAGTAGTAGTAGTATTGCTTCGTGTAAAATTTCAAACAATGTGACAGTACTGAGAGAGGTGCTTTTGCAGCTTCCTTCAGAAATAGATCACAACTGAACCAACAATGTGATAGTAATGTGAGAGAATCTTTCTGCAGCTTCTTTCAGAAATAATTTCCACAGGGTTGTGGATGAAATGCGATGAATGTGGCCTTGTAGAAACTGTACTAACAAAGTTACAGTACTGTGAGCAGAGCTACAAGCAATTCGTTTCAGCAATAATTAACGTATGGTAGTGGATGAAATCAGAAGATTCTGGCCTTGTTGTAACTATACCATGAAAGTGATAGCAGTGTGGTAGGAGCTCCCTGCAGTTCCTTTCAGAAATAATACTCATAGGGCAATGGATGAAATGTGATGATTCTGTCTTTGTAGTAACTGTAGGATCAAAGTGTAGTAGTGTGAGTGGAGCTTTCTGCAGCTCCTCTCAGAAATATTTCAGGTAGTGTAATGGATAATATGCAATGATTCTGGCTTTTATGTAATCATACCAACAATGTGAAGCTGCTGTGGTATGAGCGTTCTGCTGATTCTCTTGAAAAAAAAAATTCACATATGGAAATGCATGAAATGCGATGATTCTGGCTTTGTAGTAATCATACCAACAAAGTGATGCAAATGTGGGAGGAGCTTTTTGCAGCTTCTTTCAGAAATAATTCGCATGGTGTAATTGATGAAATGTAATGATTCTGGCTTTGTAGTGTGACGCAAGTGTGGGAGGAGCTCTTTGTAGCATCATTTAGAAATAATTCTCATAGGGTAATGGATGAAATGAAATGATTCTGGCAATGTTGTAATCATAGCAACAAAGTGACACAATTGCGGCAGGACCTTTCTGCAGCTCCTTTCAGAAATAATTCACATAGGGTAATCAAAGAAATGCAATGATTCTCACTTTGTAGTAATCATACCAAGAAAACAACGCAAATGTGAGAGGCGTTTTCTGCAGCTTTTTCCGGAAAAAAATTCAAATAGGGTAACAGATGAAATGTGATAATTGAGGATTTGTATTAATCATACCAACAGAGTGACGCCATTGTGGGTGGAACATTTTGCAGCTTTTTTCAAAAGTAATTCACATAGGGTAATAGATGAAAATTGATGATTCTGGTCTTGTAGTAATGACACCAACAAAGTAACGCAAATATGGGTGGAGCTTTCTGTAGCTTCTTTCAGAGAAAATGCACGTAGTGTAATGGATGAAATGTTTTGATTCTGGTTTTGGAGTAATCATACCAACAATGTGACGCTGCAGTGGGAGGTTCTTTTGACACTGCCTGTGAGAAATAATTCATATAGTCTTAAGGATGAAATGAGATGATTCTGGCTTCGTAGTAATCATACCAACAAAGACACGGTGCTGTGGGAGGAGATTTCTGCAACTTCTTTCAGAAATAATTCACATAGCATGATGGATGATATGGGATGATTCTCACTTTGCAGTAATCATATGAACAATGTGACACTGCTGCCTGAGGAGCTTTCTGCAACTTCTTTTAGAAATAGATCAGATACGGTTATGGATGTAGTGTGACGGTTATGGCTTTGTTGTAATGATACCAAAAAAGAGATGCTGCTGCGGGAGGAGCTTTCTGCAGCTTCTTTTAGAAAATAACCACATACAGTAATGGATGAAATTGGATGATTCTGGCTTTGTAATAATCATACGGAGAAAAAGATGCAGCTGTGGGAGACGCTTTCTGTAACTTCTTTGAGAAATAATTCACATAGGGTAATGGATGAAATGCGATGATTCTGGCATTGTAGTAATCATAGCAACAAAGAGATGCTGCTGCAGGAGCAGATTTCAGCAGCATTGTTCAGAAATAATTCACTTAGGGTAATAGATGAAATAGGATGATTCTAGCTTTGTAGTAATCATAACAACAGAGAGGTGGTGAGGTGGGAGAAGCCTTCTGCAGCTTCTTTCAGAAATAATTCACATAGGATAATGGATGAAATGCGATGATTCTGGCTTTGTGGTAATCATACCAACAAATAGACACTGCTGCTGGAGGAGGGACTGCAACTTCTTTCAGAAATAATTTGCATAGGGTAATGGATGAAATGCGTGATTGTGGCTTTGTAGTAATCATATCAACAAAAAGATGCTGCTGTGCTAGGAGCTTTTCTGCAGCTCCTTTCAGAAATAATTCACATAGTGTAATGGATGAAATTTGATGATTCTGGTTTTTATAGTAATCTGATGAAAAAAGAGAAACTACTGTGGAAGGAGATTTCTGCACCTCTTTTCGGAAATAATACACATATGGTAATGAATGAAATGGAATGATTCTGGCTTTGTAGTAATCATATGAACAAAAAGACGCTGCTATGTGAGGAGCTTTTTGCAGGTCCTTTCAAAAATAAATCACATATGCTAATGGATTAAATGCATTGATTCTGGCTTTGTAGGAATCATACAAGCAAGGAGACACTACTGCAGAAGGAACTTTCTGCTGCTTCATTCAGAAATTATTCACATAGTGTAATGGATGATATGCGATGTTCCTAGCTTTGTAGTAACCATAACAAGAAACAGGTGGTGCTGTGAGTGAAGCCTTCTGCATGTTCTTTCAGCAATAATTCACATAGGATAATGTATGAAATATGTTGATTCTGGCTTTGTGGTAATCATACCAACAGAGAGACGCTGCTGTGGGAGGAGCTTTCTGCAACTTCTTTCAGAAATAATTCACATAGCGTGATGAATGAAATGGGATGATTCTAGCTTTGTATTAAATATACGACCATAAAGACACTGATGTAGCAGGAGCTGTATGGAACTCCTTTCAGAAATAATTCGCATAGGGTAATGGATGAAATGCAATAATTCTTGCTTTGTAGTAATCATATCAATATAGATATGCTGCTGCAGGAGGGGCTTTCTGCAGCTTCTTTCAGAAATAATTCACATATGGTAATGGATCAAATGCAATGATTCTGGCTTTGTAGTAATCATACGAACAAAGAGACACAAATGATGGAGGACCTTTCTGCAGCTTCTACATCTACATCTACATCTACATCTACATCTACATCTACATCTACATCTACATCCATACTCCGCAAGACACCTGACTGTGTGTTTTTGGAGGGTACCCTGAGTACTTCTATCCGTTCTCCCTTCTATTCCAGTCTCGTATTGTTCATTGAAAGATGTATTGTCGGTATGCTTCTGTTTTTGCTCTAATCCCTGATTTTGTACTCATGGTCTCTCTGCGAGGTATATGTAGGAAGTAGCAATATAATGCTTGACTCTTCGGTAAAGGTATGTTCCCGAAACTTTAACAAAAGCCCATACCGAGTACTGAGCGTCTCTCCTGCAGAGTCTTCCACTGGAGATTGTCTATCATCTCCGTAACCCTTTCGAGATTACTAAATCATCCTGTAACGAAGTGCGCTGCTCTCCGTTGGATCTTCCCTATCTCTTCTATCAACCCTATCTGGTACGGATCCCACACTGCTGAGCAGTATTCAAGCAGTGGGCGAACAAGCGTACTGTAACCTACTTCCTTTGTTTTCGAATTTCATTTACTTAGGATTCTTCCAACGTATCTCAGTCTGGCATATGCTTTACTGACGATCAACTTTATATGATCATACCATTTTAAATCACTCCTACTGCGTACTCCCAGATAATTTATGGAATTAACTGCTTCCAGTTGCTGACCTGCTATTTTGTAGATAAATGATAAGGGATCTATCTTTCAGTGAATTCACAGCACATTACACTTGTCTACATTGAGACTGAATTGCCATTTCCTGCACCATGCGTCAATTCGCTGGAGATCCTCCTGCATTTCAGTACAATTTTCCGTTGTTGCAACCTCTCAATACACCACAGCATCATCTGCAAAAAGCCTCAGTTAACTTCCGATGTCATCCACAAGGTCATTTATGTATATTGTGAATAGCAACAGTCCTATGGATGTCTCTATAGGCCTCCTGGCTCAGCAGCTGTTGTCGCTGAGCACCTGAAGGGTAATTTGGAAAATATTTTGAGCAGATTTCTCCACCATGTTATAGTTCATGGTGGAGATTTTAATTTGCCAGATATAGACTGGGAGACTCAAACGTTCATAACGGATGGCAAGGACAAAGAATCCAGTGAATTTTTTTTTAAGTGCTTTATCTGAAAAATACCTTGAGCAGTTAAACAGAGAACCAACTCATGGCGATAACATATTAGACCTTCTGGTGACAAAAAGACCTGAACTATTTGAAACAGTGAATGCAGAACAGGGAATCAGCAATCATAAAGCAGTTACTGCATCGATGATTTCAGCCATAAATTGAAAAATTAAAAAAGGGAGGAAGATTTTTCTGTTTAGCAAAACTGACAAAAAGCAGATTACAGAGTACCTGACAGCTCAACACAAAAGTTTTGTCTCAAGTACAGATAGTGTTGAGGATCAGTGGACAAGGTCAAAACCATCGTACAATATGCGTTAGATGAGTATGTGCCAAGCAAGATCGTAAGAGATGGAAAAGATCCACCATGGTACATCAACCGAGTTAGAAAACTGCTGCGGAAGCAAAGGGAACTTCACAACAAACATAAACATATCCAAAGCCTTGCAGACAAACAAAAATTATGCGAAGTGAAATGTAGTGTGAGGAGGGCTATGTGAGAGGCACTTAATGAATTCAAAAGTAATGTTCTATGTACTGACTTGGCAGAAAATTTAAGAAATTTTGGTCTTACGTCAAAGCGATAGGTGGATCAAAACAAAATGTCCTGACACCACAGATGACAAAAGGGTAGATACCAAAATAGACGACAGAGTGATAGAGAAAAAATTAAAATCACACAAAAGAGGAAAGCCCACTGGACCTGAAGGGATACCAGTTAGATTTTACACAGAGCACGCGATGGAACTTAGCCCCCTTCTTGTAGCAGTGTACCGTAGGTCTCTAGAAGAGCATAGCATTCCAAAGGATTGGAAAACAGCATGGTCTTCCCCATTTTCAAGAAGGGACTTCGAACAGATGTGCAGAACTATAGACCTATATCTCTAATGTTGATTAGTTGTAGAACTTTGGAACACGAATTATGTTAGAGTATAATGAGTTTTCTGGAGACTACAAACCTACTCTGTAGGAATCATCATTTGTTTTGAAAAAGACGGCCATGTGAAACCCAGCTCTTGCTAATCATCCACAAGACTCAGAGGACCATAGACATGGGTTCACACTTAGATGCCGTGTAACTTCTTTCAGAAATACTTCACATAAAGTAATGGATAAAATGCAATGATTCTGGCTTTGTAGTAACCTTACTAACAAAGAGAAGCAAATGAGAGATTAGCTTTCTGTAGCTCTTCTCAGAAATACTTCACATAGTGTAATGGATGAAATGCGATGAATCTGGCTTTGTAGTAACCATACCAACAAACAGACGCCAATGGGGGATGAGCCTTCTGCAGTTTCTCACAGAAATGCTTCACAAAGGGTAATGCATGGAATGCATTGATTCTGGCTTTGTAGTAACCGGAAGAACAGAGAGAGGCAAATGAGGGAGGAGCTTTCTGTAGCTTCCCTTAAAAAATTTCACATAGGGTAAAGGACCAAATGTGATGATTCTGGCTTTGTAGTCACTTCTCCAATAAAGAGACACCTATGAGGCAAGCGCATTCTGCAGCTCCTCTCAGAAATACTTCACGAAGTGTAATGGATAAAATGCGATGATTCTGACTTTGTAATAACCTTACCAACAACGACACGTCTTTGAGGGAGGAGCTTTCTGCAGCTCCTCTCAGAAATAGTTCACATAGGGTAAGGGATGAAATGTGATGATTCTGGCTTTGTAGTAACCATACCAACAAAGAAACAGAAATGAGGGACGAGCTTTCTGTAGCTTCTTTTAAATACCTCACATCAGGTAGTGGATGAAATGTGATGATTCTGTCTGTGTAGTAATCATACCAACAAACAGATGTAAATGAGGGAGGAGCTTTCTGTAGCTTCTCTTATGTACACCACATCAGGTAATAAATGAAATGTGATGATGCTGTCTGTGTAGTAATCATACAAACAAAAATTGCAAATGAGGGAAGGGCTTTCTGTAGCTTCTCTCAGAATTACTTCACATAAGGTAATGGATGAATTGCGATGATCCTGGCTTTGTAGTAACGTTACCAACAAATGTACACGTATGAGGGGAGAGCTTCCTGCAGCTTCTCTCTGAAATACTTCACATGGGGTAATAGATGAAATGCGAATATTCTGGCCTCTGTAGTAATCATACCAACAAACAGTCACAAATGAGGGAAAAGCTTTCTTTAGCTTCTTTCAGAAATACTTCACATTGTGTAATGGACACCCCATGAACAATGGACCTTCCCAATCGTGGGGAGGCTTGCGTGTCTCTGTGATACAGATAGCCATACCGTAGGTGCAACCACAACGAAGGGGTATTTGTTGAGAGGCCAGACAAATGTGTGGTTTCTGAAGAGGGGCAGCAGCCTTTTCAGTAGCTGCAAGGGCAACAGTCTGGATGATTGACTGATCTGGCCTTGTAACAATAACCAAAACGGCCTTGCTGTGCTTGTACTGTGAACGGCTGAAAGCAAGGGGAAACTTCCTGAGGGCATGCAGCTTTACTGTATGATTAAATGATGATTGGGTCCTCTTGGGTAAAATATTCCGGAGGTAAAATAGTCCCCCAATCTGATCTCCAGACGGGGACTACTCAAGAGGATGTCATTATCAGGAGAAAGAAAACTGGTGTTTTACGGATCGGAGCATGGAATGTCAGATCCCTTAATCTAGCAGGTAGGTTAGAAAATTGGTGAAGTTCCGTGGCAGGAGGAACAAGACTTTTGGTCAGGTGACTACAGGGCTATAAACACAAAATCAAATAGAGGTAATGCAGGAGTAGGTTTGATAATGAGTAGGAAAATATAAATGTGGGTAAGCTACTACAAACTGCATAGTGATAGCATTATTGTGGCCAAGATAGATACGAATCCGACACCTACTACAGTAGTACAAGTTTATAGGCCAACTAGCTCTGCAGATGATGACTAAATTGAAGAAATGTATGATGAGATAAAAGAAATTATTCAGATAGTGAAGAGAGGTGAAAATTTAATAGTCATGGGTGACTGGAATTCGAGTGTAGGAAAAGGGAGAGAACGAAACATAGTAGGTGGATATGGATTGGGGCTAAGAAATGAAAGAGGAAGCCGCTTGGTAGAATTTTGCACAGACTTCAACTTAATCATAGCTAACACTTGGTTTAAGAATCATGAAAGAAGGTTGTATACATGGAAGAACCCTGGAGATACTAAAAGGTATCAGATAGATTATATAATGGTAAGACAGAGATTTAGGAATCAAGTTTTAAATTGTAAGACATTTCCAGGGGCAGAGGTGGACTCTGACCACAATCTATTGGTTATGACCTGTAGATTAAAACTGAAGAAACTGCAACAACGTGCGAATTTATGGAGATGGGACCTGGATAAACTGAAAGAACCAGAGTTTGTACAGAGTTTCAAGGAGAGCATAAGGGAACAATTGACAGGAGTGGGGGAAAGAAATACAGTAGATGAAGAATGGCTAGCTTTGAGAGATTAAGTAGTGAAGGCAGCAGAGGATCAAGTAGGTAAAAATACGAGGGCTGCTAGAAATCCTTGGGTGACAGAAGAAATATTGAATTTAATTGATGCAAGGAGAAAATATAAAAATGCAATAACTGAAGCAGGCAAAAAGGAAATCAAACGTCTCAACAATCAGATCGACAGGAAGTACAAAATGGCTAAGCAGGGATGGCTAGAGGACAAATGTAAGGATGTAGAAGCTTATCTCACTAGGGGTAAGATAGATATTGCCTACAGGAAAATTAAAGAGACTTTTGGAGATAAGAGAACGACTTGTATGAACATCAAGAGCTCAGATGGAAACCCAGTTCTAAGCAAAGAAGGGAAAGCAGAAAGGTAGAATGAGTATATAGAGGGTCTATACAAGGGTGATGCAATTGAGGACAATATTATGGAAAAGGAAGAGGATGTAGATGAAGATGAAATGGGAGATACGATACTGCGTGAAGAGTTTGACAGAGCACTGAAAGACCTGAGTTGAAACAAGGCCCCCAGAGTAGACAACATTCCACTGGAACTACTGACAGACTTGGGAGTGCCAGTCCTGACAAAACTCTTATCATCTGGTGAGCAAGATGTATGAAACAGGCGAAATACCCTCAGACTTCAAGAAGAATATAATAATTCCAATCCCAAAGAAACCAGGTGCTGACAGATGTGTAAATTACC
This sequence comes from Schistocerca gregaria, assembly GCF_023897955.1. NCBI lineage: Eukaryota > Metazoa > Arthropoda > Insecta > Orthoptera > Acrididae > Schistocerca > Schistocerca gregaria. Next base: position 657,062 of record NW_026062075.1, on the reverse strand, counting down.
GAACAATCACTTTAATAAGCGACAGCGGCAAAATACTAACACGATTTCTTTACAGACGAATGGAAAAACTAGTAGAAGCTGACCCCAGGGATGATCAGTTTGGATTCTGTAGAAATACTGGAACACATGAGGCAATACTGACCTTACGACTTATCTTAGAAGAAAGATTAAGGAAAGGCAAACCTATGTTTCTCGCATTTGTAGACTTAGAGAAAGCTTTTGACAATGTTGATTGGAATACTCTCTTTCAAATTCTAAAGGTGGCAGGGGTAAAATACAGGGAGCGAAAGGTTATTTGCGATTTGTACAGAAACCAGATGGCAGTTATAAGAGTCGAGGGGCATAAAAGGGAAGCAGTGGTTGGGAAGGGAGTGAGACAGGGTTGTAGCCTCTAACTGATGTTATTCAATCTGTATATTAAGCAGGCAGTAAAGGAAACAAAATAAAAATTCTGAGTAGGTATTAAAATCCATGAGGAAGAAATAAAAACTTTGAGGTTTGCCGATGACATTGTAATTCTGTCAGAGACAGCAAAGGACTTGGAAGAGCAGTTGAATAGAATGGAGAGTGTCTTGAAAGGAGTATATAAGATGAATATCAACAAAAGCAAAATGAGGATGAGGGAATGTACTCGAATTAAGTTGGGTGATGCTGAGGCAATTAGATTAGAAATGAGACACTTAAAGTAGTAAATGAGTTTTGCTATTTGGGAAGCAAAATAACTGATGATGGTCAAAGTAGAGAGGATATAATATGTAGACTGGCAATGGTAAGGAAGGCATTTCTGAAGAAGATAAATTTGTTAACATCGAGTATAGATTTAAGTGACAGGAAGTCATTTCTGAAAGTATTTGTATGGAGTGCAGCTATGTATGGAAGTGAAACATGGACGATAACTAGTTTGAACAAGAAGAGGATACAAGCTTTCTAAATGTGATGATTCTGGCTTTGTAGTAACGTTATCAACATAGAGACGCCTCTGAGTGAGGAGCTTTCTAAAGCTCTTCTCAGAAATACATCACATAGAGTAATGGATAAAATGTGATGATTCTGGCTTTCTAGTAACCAATCAAAGAAACGGATATGAGGGAAGAGTTTTCTGTAGCTTCTCTGATAAACTTCATATCAGGTAATGGATGAAATGTGATCATTCTATCTGCATAGTAATCATACCAACAAACAGACGCCTATGAGGGGGCAGCTTTCTCCAGCTTCTCTTTGAAATACTTCACATAGTATAATGGATGAAATGTGATGATTCGCGGTCTGTAGTAAACCTTCCAACAAAGAGACACAAATGAACATGGAGCTGTCTGTAGCTTCTCTCAGAAATGCTTCACATAGGGTATGGATGAAATACGATGATTCTGGCTATGTAGGAACCCTAACAACAGATAGATGCCTATGAGGGAGGAGCTTTCTGCAGCTTCCCTCTGAAATACTTAACATAGGGTAATGGATGAAAATGATTATTCTGGCTTTAGAGTAAGCATACCAACAAAGAGACACAAATGAGGGAGGAGCCTTCTGCGGCTCCTCTCATAAATACTTCACATCAGGTAAAAGTTGAAAAGTCATGATTGGGTCTGTGTACTAATCATACCAACAAACAGATACAAGAGAGGGAGGAGCTTTCCGCAACATCTCTCAGATATACTTCAAATAGGGTAATAGATGGAATGCGAATATTCTGCCTTTGTACTAACCATACCAACAAAGAGACGCAAGTGAGGGAGGAGCTTTCTGTAGCTTTTATCTGAAATACACCACATAGGGTAAAAAATGAAATCCGATGATTTTGGCTTTGTAATAACCATACCAACAAACTAATGCAAATGAGGGAGGAGCTTTCTGTAGCTATACTCAGAAATACTTCACATAGGGTAATAGGTGAAATGCGATGATTCTGGCTTTGTAGTAAACATACTAACAATCAAACGCAAATGAGGGAGGAGCTTTCTGAAGCTTCCATCAGAAATACTTCACACCAGGTAATGGATGAAGTGTAATGATTGTGTCTGTGTACTAATTATACCAATAAAAGATGCAAGTGAGGGAGGAGCTTTCTGCAGCTTCTATCAGAAATACTTCACATAGGGTAATAGATGAAATGGGATGATTCTGGGCTTGTAGTAACCATACCAACAAACAAACACAAGTGCGGGTGGAGCTTTCTGTAGCATCCCACAGAAATATTTCACATCAGGTAAGGGATGAAAAGTAACCATAGTGTCTGTGTACTAATCATACCAACAAACAGATGCAAGTGAGGGATGAGCTTTCTGCAGCTTTTCTCTGAAATACATCAAATAGGGTAATAGATGAAATGCAATGATTCTGGCTTAGTAGTAAACTTACCAACCAATGCACGACAATGTGGTAGGTGCTTTCTGTAGCTTCCCTCAGAAATACTCCATATCAGGTAATGGGTGAAATGTAATAATTGTGTTTGTGTACTAATCATACCAACTAACAGATGCAAGTGAGGGAGGAGCATTCTGTAGCGTCCCTCAGAACTACTTCACTTCAGGAAATGGATGAAATGTAATGATTGTGTCTGTTTAATAAAACCAACAAACAGATGCAAGTGAGGGAGGAGCTTTCATCAACTTCTCTCTGAAATACTTCACATATGCTAATGGATGAAATGAGATTATTTAGGCTTTGTAGTAACCATACCAACAAAGAGACGTAAACAAGGGAGGAGTGGGAGGAGCGTCCTGCAGCTTCTCTCAGAAATACTTCACATAGGGTAATAGATTAAATGCGAGGGTCTGGCTTTGTAGTAACCATACCAACAAATAAACACAAAAATAGGGTGGAGCTTTGTGTAGCCTCCCTCAGAAATACTTCACATCAGGTAATGGATGAAATGTAATGATTGTGTCTGTGTACTAATCATACCAACTGACAGATGCAAGTGAGGGAGGAGCATTCTGTAGCGTCCCTCAGAACTACTTCACATCAGGAAATGGATGAAATGTAATGATTGTGTCAGTTTAATCAAACAAACAAACAGATGCAAGTGAGGGAGGAGCTTTCATCAGCTTCTCTCTGAAATACTTCACATATGCTAATGGATGAAATGAGATTATTTAGGCTTTGTAGTAACCATACCAACAAAGAGACGTAAACAAGGGAGGAGTTGGAGGAGCGTCCTGCAGCTTCTCTCAGAAATACTTCACATAGGGTAATAGATTAAATGCGAGGGTCTGGCTTTGTAGTAACCATACCAACAAACAAACACAAATGAGGGTGGAGCTTTCTGTAGCCTCCCTCAGAAATACTTCACATCAGGTAATGGATGAAATGTAATGATTGTGTCTGTGTACTAATCATACCAACAGATGCAAGTGAGGGAGGAGCTTTCTGCAGCTTCACTCATAAATACTTCACATAGGGTAATAGATGAAATGCGATGATTCTGGGCTTGCAGTAACCGTACCAACAAACAAACACAAGTGCGGGTGGAGTTTTCTGTAGCATCCCACAGAAATATTTCACATCAGGTAAGGGATGAAATGTAACCATAGTGTCTGTGTTGTAATCTTACCAACAAACAGATGCAAGTGAGAGAGGGGCATACTACAGCTTGTCTCAGAAATACTTCACATAGCGTAGTAGATGAAATGCGATGTTTCTGGCTTTGTAGTAACCATACCAACAAACAAATCCAAATGAGGGGGGAGCTATCTGTAGCTTCCCTCAGAAATACTTCACATTAGGTAATGAATGAAATATAATAATTGTGTCTGTGTAGTTATCATACCAACAAACAGATGCAAGTGAAGGAGGCGTTTTCTGTACTTTTTCTATGAAAAACATCACACACGGTAATGGATGAAATGCAATGATTCTGGCTTTGTAGTGACCATACCAACAATCAAAATCAAATGAGCTAGGAGAATCCTGCATCCTCTGTCTGAAATACATCACAAAGGGTAATGGATGAAATGCAATTATTGTGGCTTTGTAGTAACCATACCAACAATCAAACCAAAATGAGGTGGGAGCTTTCTGTACCTTTTCTCAGCAATACTTCACATAGGGTAATAGATGAAATGCAAGGATTCCGGCTTTGTAGTAACCTTACCAACAAACAAACACAAATGAAGGAGGAGCTTCTGTAGCTTCCGTCACAAATAATTCACATCGGGTAATGAATGAAATGTAATGATTGTGTCTGTGTACTAATCATACCAACAAACATATGCAAGTGAGGGTGGAACTTTCTGCAGCTTCTCACTGAGATACTTCACATAGGGTAAAAATGAAATGCGATGATTCTGGATTTGAAGTAACCATACCAACAAACACACACAAATGAGGGAGGAGCTTTCTGTAGCTTCCCTCACAAATACTTTACATCAGGTAATGGATGAAATGTAATAATTGTGGCTGTGTCCTAATCATACCAACAACAGATGCAAGTGAGGGAGGATCTTTCTGTAGCTTCTCTCAGAAATACATCACATAGGGTAATAGATGAAATGCGATGATTCTGGGCTTATAGTATCCATACCAACAAACAAACACAAGTGCAGGTGGAGCTTTCTGTAGCATCCCACAGAAATATTTCACATCAGGTAAGGGATGAAATGTAACCACAGTGTCTGTATAGTAATCTTACCAACAAACAGATGCAAGTGAGGGAGGAGCGTCCTGCAGCTTTTCTCAGAAATACTTCACATAGGGTAGTAGATGAAATGCTATGTTTCTGGCATGGTAGTAACCATACCGACAAACAAAATCCAGATGAGGGGGGAGCTTTCTGTAGCTTATCTCAGAAATACTTCACATTAGGTAATGAATGAAATGTAATGATTGTGTCTGTGTACCAATGATACCAACAAACAGATGCAAGTGAGGGATGAGCTTTCTGCAGCTTCTCTCTGAAATACATCACAGAGGGTAATGGATGAATTGCAATGATTCTGGCTTTGTAGTAACCATACCAACAATCAAACGCAAATGAGGGAGGATCTTCCTGCAGCCTCTGTCTTAAATACATCACAAAGAGTAATGGATGAAATGCAATTATTCTGGCTTTGTATTAACCATACCAACAATCAAACCAAAATGAGGTGGGAGCTTTCTGTAGCTTGTCTCAGAAATACTTCACATAAGGTAATGAATGAAATGTAATGATTGTGTCTGTGTACTAATCATACCAACAAACAGATGCAAGTTAGGTTGTAGCTTTCTGCAGCATCTGTCATAAATACATCGCATTGGGTAAAATATGAAATACGATGACTCTTGCTTTCTAGTAACCATACAAAAAATCAAACACAAATGTGGTAGAAAGCTTTCTGTAGCTTTTGTCAAAAATATTTCTCGAAGTCCAATAGATGAAATGTGTTGATTCTGGCTTTGTAGTAACCATACCAACAAACAAACGTAAATGAGGGGCGAGCTTTCTGTAGCATCCCTCAGAAGAACTCAACATCAGCTAATGGATGAAATGTAAAGATTGTGTCTGTGTGATAATCATACCAACAAACAAATGCATGTGAGGGAGGAGCTTTCTGCAGCTTCTCTCTGAAGTGCATCATTAAGGGTAAAAAATGAAATCCGATGATTCTGCCTTTGTAATAACCATACCAATAACCTAAGGCAAATGTGGGAGGAGCTCAGAAATAGTTCACACAGGGTAATAGATGAATTGCGATGAATCTGGCTTTGTAGAAACCATACCAACAAACATATGCAAATGATTGAGGAGCTTTCTGTAACTTCCCTCAGAAATACTTCACATCATGGAATAAATGAAATGTATTGATTGTGTGTGTGTACTAAACATACCAACAAACAGATGTAAGTGAGGGACGAGCTTTCTGCGGCTTCTCTCAGAAATACTTCACATTGGGTGAAAAATGAAATGCTATGATTCTGGCTTTGTAGTAACCTTAAGAACAAACAAACACAAAAGAGGGTGGAATGTTCTGTAGCTTCCATCAGAAATATTTCACATCAGGTGTTGTGTGATATGTAATGATTGAGTCTGTATTCTAATCATATCAACAAACAGATGCAAGTGAGGGTGAAGTAACTGCAGCTTCTCTTTGAAATACATCACATAATGTAATAGATGAACTGCGATGATACTGGCTTTGTAGTAACCATACAAACAAACAAACGCAAGTGATGGAGGAGCTTTTTGTAGTTTCACTCAGAAATTCTTCACATTGTGTAATAGATGAAACGCGATGTTTCTGGCTTGTAGTGACCGTACCAACAGATGCAAGTGAGTGAGGAGCTTTCTACATCTTCCCTCAGAAATACTCCACATCAGGTAATGGATGGAATGTAATGATGGTGTCTGTGTACTAATCATACCAACAAACTGATGCAAATTAGGGAAGAGGTTTCTGGAGCTTCTCTGTGAAACACATCACGTAGGGTATTGTGTGAAATGCAATGATTCTTACTTGGTAGAAGACATACCAACAATCAAATGCAATTGAGGAAGGAGCTTTCTTTAGCTTCCCCCAGATATACCTCACATCTGGAAATGGATGAAATGTAATGATTGTGTCTGTGTACTAATCATACCAACAAACAGTTGCAAGTGAAGGAGAAGCTTTCTGCAGCTTCACTCTGAAATACATCACAAAGGGTAGTTGATGAAATGCAATGAATCTGGTTTTGTAGTAACCATACCAACAAACAACCGCAAATGACGGAGGAGCATTCAGTAGCTTCTCTCAGAAATACTTCACATCATGTAATAAATGAAATATAATTGTTGTGTCTGTGTACTAATCATACCAACAAACAAATGCAAGTGAGGGAGTAGCTTACTGCAGCATCTGTCTGAAATACATCACATATGGTAAAATATGAAATACGATGTTTCTTGCTTTGTAGTAACCATACCAAAAAACAAAACCAAATGAGGTAGGAGCTTTCTGTAGCTTTTCTTGAAAATATTTCACATAGTGCAATAGATGAAATGCGTTGATTCTGGCTTTGTAGTAACCATACCAACAAACAAACATAAATGATGGGCAAGCTTTCTGTAGCATCCCTCAGAAATACTCCACATCAGGTAATGGATGAAATGTAGTGATTGTGTCTGAGTACTAATCATACCAACAAACAGATGCACATGAGTGAGGAGCTTTCTGTAGCTTCTCTCACAAATACTTCATATACGTATAGGATGAATTGCGATGATTCTGGCTTTGTAGTAACCATACCAACAAACAAACGCAAATGAGGGAGGAGCTTTCTGTTGATTTCCTCAGAAATATTTCACATAGTTTAATAGGTGAAATGCTATGATTCTGGCTTTGTACTAACCATACCAACAATCAGATTAAAGGGAGGGTGGAGCTTTCTGCAGCTTCTCTCTGAAATACATCACATAGGGTAATAGATGAAATGCAATGATTCTGGCTTTGTAGTAACCATACCAACAACCAAACGCAAATGAGGGAGGAGCTTTCTGTAGCTTACCTCAGAAATACATCACATCAGGTAATGGATGAAATGTAATGACTGTGTCTCTGTACTAATCATAAAAACAACCATATGCAAGTGAGGGAGGAGCTTTCTGACCTTCTCTCTGAAATACATTACATTGGATAATAGATGAATTCTGATGATTCTGCCTTTGTAGTAACCATACCAACAAACATACGCAAATGATTGAGGAGCTTTCTGTAGCTTCCCTCAGAAATACTTCACATCAGGTGATGGATTAAATATAATGATTGTGATGGTGTACCAATCATACCAACAAACAGATGCAAGTGAGAGATAAGCTTTCTGAGGCTTCTATCTGAAATACACCACATAGGGTAAAATATGAAATACGATGAATTTGGCTTTGTAACAACCATCCCAACAAACTAACGCAAATGAGGGAGAAGCTTTCTGTAGCTATTCTTAGAAATACTTCACTAAGGGTAATAGATGAAGTGCGATTATTCTGGCTTTGTAGTAACAATACTAACAAACAAACGTAAGTGATGGTGCAACTTTCTGTAGCTTCCCTCAGAAATACTTCACATCAGGTAAATGATAAGTAGCTGGAACTATTCTGGAATTTGTATCTATCATCGCCACCAAGAAATGACAGAGTCCAGCAATTCTACCCGCAATTCCACCTACTGACATGCAGTCGCCACTACATTGCGCAATCACTGTAATCGAGTACTATAATGATGTACAGTGATGGATCAGCTAAATGGATGTGTTAGTGTGTTCAAATATAAGGTAATTTATAACTGAGTTTATGTACCTACCTTGATTTTTCTCCTTACCATAACACCTATCAGGTTCCTCTCCGTTTGAAGTAAAGAGATTTCCAAGTGTCCCTACTGAAAGAACATTAAAGACCAGTGTTTTTGCTAATTAATGCCTCATGAACATAGAAAAAGAAAGTTAATGAAAGTAATTTTCCTAATAATACTGCTTATTAATGCATTGTTGCCAACTTCAAATTAAAAAGTTCGTGAGGCTGAGGCTTATAAAGTTTTGCTTCGTAAATGGTCTCATTACCACCTGTTGTAAATCACAGAAGGTGAGTCAGTATCTTACATATATGTTAATTTTGTGTGTCAATGTAGTAAAAGTGGAAAACTGCAGTGTGGAACATTATATACTCAAGTCTGCTAAGTGTATGTCTCTCCTGTGTTTTAGAAGTGCTTATTAATAATATAACAGGATCCACAGTTTGTATATTGGGTTAATGCTTGGTAACAAGTAACAGAAAGACCACTAATTAGGAAAACCTTAATTTCTTTAATCAAATGATAGTGAGGAGCAACCTGTAAGTGGATTCAAATTAACTTTCGTTTTAAATAGTAACGCACTTAACTGAGAGAGACTTAACCTATATCCAATTAATGATTCTGCAGTTAGTAGTAATAATGTTATAAAGACCATTCAGTTTGTGTAAGCCCTGAAAGTAATAGTGTGTTTCAGTATCTGTTATAATTTTGCAAATAGTTTGTGCTGCTTTAACTGTTAGTTTCAATCTTACCGTACCCACATGAATGTGTCAAGAGTATACTGCTCTCGCATGTGACAATGTATAGGTTGTGTTTATCCATTCAAGTTACTAATAACTATTTTCTTGAACGAGAATGTTAATCATTCTCTTGCCTACTTAGGCTGGCGACCGTTTTCTTTACCTGTTAAACAGTGCAGATAGGCAAAATTTTGTTTATTACTGTTCAAATATTTCCGTAATTCTGACTTTCATTTCCGATAAGCCACTTCCGTTAGGTACAACACGGTCAACACAACAAAATTCCTCCCAGAGGGTAACACTGCTCTGTTGCATTATACCATAATTGCTTTAATAATATTGTTTTACTTCACAACCTGCTTTAAGGTTATGGTTCAGCAGCAGCAGACAATAGTGTTATAAGCTTTCTGCAGCTTCCCTCAGAAATATTTCACATCAGGTAATGGATGAAATGTAATGATTGTGTCTGTGTAGTAATCATTCCAACAAACAGATGCAAGTGAGGGAGGAGCTTTCTGCAGCTTCCCTCTGAAATACATCACATAGGGTAATAGATGAAATGTGATGATTCTGGCTTTGTAGTAACCACACCAACAAACAAACGCAAATGACGGAGGAGCTTTCTGTAGCTTCCCTCAGAAATACTTCACATCAGGTAATGGGTGAAATGTAATGATTGTGTCTGTGTACTAATCATTCCAACAAACAGATACAAGTGAGGAAGGAGCTTTCATCAGCTGAAATAAATCACATAGGGTAATGGATGAAATACAATGATTCTGGCTTTGTAGTAACTATAACATCAAACAAACGAAAATGAGGGAGGAGCTTTCTGTAGATTTCTTTAGAAATACTTAACATTGGGTAATAGATGAAATGTGATGATTCTGGATTTAAAGTAGCCATACTAACAAACAAATGCAAATGAGGGTGGAGTTTTCTGTAGCTTCCCTCAGAATTATTTGACATCAGGTAATGGATGAAATGTAATCATTGTGTCTGTGTACTAATCATACCAACAAACAGATGCAAATGAGGGAGGAGCTTTCTGCAGCTTCTATCTGAAATACATCACATAGGGTAAAATATGAAATAAGATGATTCTGGCTTTGTAATAACCAGCCCAACAAACTAAGGCAAATGAGGGATGAGCATTTTGTATCTATTCTCAGAAATACTTCACATAGGGTAATAGATGAAATGCAACGATTCTGGCTTTGTAGTAACCATACCAACAAACTAAACGCAAATGACACTTGAGCTTTCTGTAGCATTTTTTAGAAATACTTCACGTAGGGTAATAGATGAAATGCGATGATTCTGGATTTGTAGTAACCATACCAACAAACAAACACATTTCACTCATAAATACTTCATATCAGGTAATGCATGAAATGTAATGATTGTGTCTGTGTACTAATCGTACCAACAATCAGATGCAAGTGAGGGAGAAAATTTCTGCAGTCTCTTTCTGAAATACATCGCATGGAGTAATAGATGATATTCAAAGATTCTGGCGTTGTAGTAACCATACCAACCAACAAATGCAACTGAGGTAAGATCTTTCTGTAAATTCCCTCAGAAATACCTCACATCAGGTAATGGATGAAATGTTATGGTTGTGTCTGTGTACTGATAAGAACAACAAACAGATGCAAGTGAGGGAAGTGCTTTCTGCAGCTTCCCGCAGAAATACTTCACATCAGGTAATGGATGTAATGTAATGAGTGTGTGTGTGTATTAATCATTATAACAAACAAATGCAAGTGAGGGAGGAGCTTTCTGCAGATCCTTTCTGAAATACATCACATAAAGTAATAGATGAATTGTGATGATTCTGGCTTTGTAATAACCGTACCAACAAACTAAAGCAAATAAGGGGGGAGCTTTCTGTAGCTATTCTCAGAAATTCATCACATGGGGTAATAGATGAAATGCGATGATTTTGGCTTTGTAGTAACCATACCAACAAATGAAACCCAAATGAGGTTTGTGCTTTCTGTAGCCTCCCTCTGAAATATTTCACAACAGGTAATGGATGAAATTTAGTGATTGTGTCTGTGTACTAATCATAACAAAAAAGGAGCAAGTGAGGCACAAGCTTTCTTCAGCTTCTCTCTGAGATACATCACATAGGATAATGGATGAAATGCGATGATTCTGGTTTTGTAGTAACCATAAAAACAAACAAACGCAAATGACACTTGAGCCTTCTGTAGCTTTTCTCAGGAATACTTCACATAGTGTGATAGATGAAATGCGATGATTCTGGCTTTGTAGTAATAATACCAACAAACAAACGCAAATGATTGAGGAGCTTGCTGTAGCCCCCCTCAGAAATACTTCACATCAGGTAATGGATGAAATGAAATGATTGTGTCTGTGTACTAATCATATCAACAAACAGATGTAGGTGAGGGATGAGCTTTCTGCAGTTTCCCTCATAAATACTTCACATCCAGTAATGGATGAAAAGTAATGATTGTGTCTGTGTACTAATCATACCATAAACAGATGCAAGTGAGGGAAGAGTTTTCTGCAGCTTCCCTCAGAAATACTTCACATCAGGTAATGGATGTTATGTAATGAGTGTGTGTGTGTATTAATAATTATAACAAACAGATGCAAGTGAGGGTGGAAGTTTCTGCAGCTCCATGCTGAAATACATCACATAAAGTAATATATGAATTGCGATGATTCTGGCTTTGTAGTAACCATACCAACAAACAAACGCAAAGGACACTTGAGCTTCCTTTAGTTTTATTTAGAAATATTTCACATAGGGTAATAGATGAAATGCGATGACACTATATTTGTAGTAACCTTACCAACAAACAAACGCAACTGAGAGAGGAGCTTTCTGTAGCTCCCCTGAGAAATATTTCACATCAGGTAATGGATGAAATGTAATGATTGTGTCTGTGTACTCATCATACCATAAACAGATGCAAATGAGTAATGAGCTTTCTGCAGCTTTTCTCTGAAATTCATCACATAGGTTAATAGATTAAATGCGATGATTCTGGCTCTGTAGTAACCATACCAACAATGAAACGCAAATGAGGGTTGTGCTTTCTGTAGTTTCCCTCAGAAATATTTCACATCAGGTAATGGATAGAATGCAATGATTGTGTCTGTGTACTAATCATACCATAAACAGAAGCAAATGAGGGATGAGCTTTCTGCAGCTTTTCTCTGAAATACATCACATGGGGTAATAGATGAAATGCAATGATTCTGACTTTGTAGTAACCATACCAACAAAGAAACACAAATGAGGGAGGAGTTTTCTGCAGTTTTTTTCAGAAATACTTCACATTGGGTAATAGATGAAATGTGATGGTTCTGGCTTCGTAGTAACCATACCAACAATCAAACGCAAATGAGGGAGGTGCTTTCTGTAGTAATCATTCCAACGAACCGATGCAAGTTAGAAAGTAGCTTACTGCAGCTTCCCTCTGAAATACATCACATAGGGTAATAGATGAAATACGATGATTCAGGCTTTGTAGTAACCCCACCAACAAACAAACGAAAATTACGAGGAGCTTTTACAGCATCCCTCAGAAATACTTCACATCCAGTAATGGATGAAATGAAATGATTTTGTCTGTGTACTAATATTGCCATAAACATATGCAAGTGAGGGAAGAGCATACTGCAGCTTCTCTCTGATATACATCACATGGGGTAATGGACGAAATGCGATGTTTCTGGCTCTGTAGTAATCATACCAACAAACAAACGCAAACGAGGGAGATGCTTTCTGCAGATTCCCTCAGATATATTTCAAATCAAGTAATGGATGAAGTGTAATGATTGTGTCTGTGTATTAATCACAACAACAAACAGTTGCAACTAAGGGACGAGCCCTCTGCAGCTTCTCTCTGAGATACATCACATAGGATAATGGATGAAACACAATGTTTCTGGCTTCGCAGTAACCGTACCAACAAACAAACGCAAATGAGGGAGGAGCTTTTCTGTAGCTTCCCTCAGAAATTCCTCACATCAGATAATGGATAAAATGTAACGATTGTGTCCGTGTACTAATCATACCAACATACAGAGCAAGTGAGTTAGGAGCTTTCTGCTGCTCCTCTCTGAAATACCTCATATATGGTAATAGATGAAATGTGATGATTCTGGCTTTGTAGTAACCATACCAACAAACAAATGCAAATAAGGGAGCTGCTTAGAGAGCATCCCTGAGACATACTTCACATCATCTAGTAAATGAAATTTAATGTTTGTGTATGTGTACTAATAATAGCAACAAACAGATGCAAGTGAGGGAAGAGTTTTCTGCAACTTCTCCCTGAAATACATCACATAGAGTAATAAGTGAAATGCAATGATTCTGGTTTTGTAGTAAGAATACCAACAAACAAATGCAAGTGAGGGAGGAGCTTTCTGCTGCTCCTCGCTGAAATACATTACATATCCCAATGGATGAAATGCAATGATTCTGGCTTTGTAGTAACGGTAGCAACAAACAAACGCATATAAGACAGGAGCTTTCTGTAGCTATTCTCAGAAATAAATCGCATAGGGTAATAGATGAAATGTGTTGATTCTGGCATCGTAGTAACCCCACCAACAAACAAACGCAAGTCATGGAGGAGCTTTCTGTAGCTTCCATTTGAACTATTTCACATCAAGCAAAGGGTGAAATCTACTGATTGTGTCTGTGTACTAATCATTCCAACAGACAGATGCAAGTGATTAAGGAGCTTTCCTCGGCTGAAATACATAGGGTAATGGATGAAATGCAATGATTCTGGCTTTGTAGTAACCATACCAACAAACAAACGCAAGTGACGCTTGAGCCTTCTGTAGCTTATCTCAGAAATACTTCACATCCGGTAATGGATGAAATGCGATGATCCTCGATTTGTAGTAATAATACCAACAAAGAAACACAACTGAGTTAGGAGCTTCCTGTAGCCCCCCTCAGAAATACTTCACATCAGGTAATGGAGGAAATGCAGTGATTGTGTCTGTGTAATAATCATACCATAAACAGATGCAAGTGAGGGAAGAGCTTTCTGCAGCTTTGATATGAAATACATTACATAGAGTAATAGATGAAATGCAATGATTCTGGTTTTGTGGTAACCAAACCAACATCCAAATGCAAATGAGGGAAGAGCTTTCTGTAGCTTCCCTCAGAAATATTTCACATCAGGTTATGGATGAAATGTAATGATTTTGTCTGTGTACTAATCATAACAAAACACAGGTGCAAGTGAGGTACAAGGATTCTGCAGCTTCTCTCTGAAATACATCACATGGGGTAATAGATGAAATGCAATGATTCTGGCTTTGTAGTAACCATACCAAAAACAAACGCAAATGAATGAGTAGCTTTCTTTAGCTATTCTCAGAAATACTTCACATAGGGTAATAGATGAGATGCGTTAATTCTGGCTTTGTAATAACCAGACCAACAAACAAACACAATTGAGGGAGGTGCTTTCTGTAGCTTCCCTCCGATATATTTCACATCTGGTAATGGATGGAATGTAATGATTGTGTCTGTGTACTAATCATAAGAACAAAGAGGTGCAAGTGTGGGACGAGCTTTCTGTATCTTCTCTCCGAGATACATCACGTAGGGTAATGGATATAATGCAATAATTCTGGTTTTGTTGTAACCATACCAACAAAGAAACGCAAATGAGGGAGTAGCACTCTGTAGCTAATCTCAGAAGTATTTCACATTGGATAATAGATGAAATGCGATGATTCTGGCTTTATAGTAACCATTCCAACAAACAAACGAAATTGAGGGAGGAGCTTTCTGTAGCTTCCCTCAGAAATACTTCACATCAGGTAATGGACGAAATGTAATGATTGTGTCAGTGTACTAATCGTACCAACAAACAGATGCAAGTGAGGGAGGAGATTTCTGCAGTCTCTCTCTGAAATACATCACAAGGGGTAATAGATGGAATGCAATGATTATGGCTTTGTAGTAATAATACCAACCAACAAACGCAACTAAGGGAGGTTATTTCTATAGCTTTCCTCAGAAATACTTCACATCAGGTAATGGATGAAATGAAAAAATTGTGTCTGTGTACTGATCAGAACAACAAACAGATGCTAGTGAGGGAATAGCTTTCTACAGCCTCCCTCAGAAATACTTCACATCAGGTAATGATGAATGTAATGATTGTGTCTCTGTACTAATCATTCCAAAGAACAGATGCAAGTGAGGGAGGAGCTTTCTGCAGCTTTTTTCTCAAATACATCACATAGGGTAAAAAAAGAAATACGATGATTCTGGCTTTGTAATAACCATACCAACAAACAAACGCAAATGGCGCTTGAGCTTTCTGTAGCTTACCTCAGAAATACTTCTTATATGGAAATAAATGAAATGCGATGATTCTGGCTTTGTGGTAACCATACCAACAAACAAACGCAACTGAGAGAGGAGCTTTCTGTAGCTTCCCTCAGAAATATTTCACGTCAGGTATTGGATGGAGTGTAATGATTGTGTCTGTGTACTAATCTTAACAACAAACAGATGCAAGTGTGGGAGGAGCTTTCTGCAGGTTCCATCAGAAATAATTCACTTTAAGTAATGGATAAAATGTAATGATTGTGTCTGTGTACTAATCATACAAACAATCAGATGCATGTGAGGGAGTAGCTTTCTGCAGCTTCTCTCTGAAATACTTCATATAGGGGAATAGATGAAATGCAATTATTCGTGCTTTGTAGTAACCATACCAACAAACAAACACAAATGAGGGAGGAGCTTTCTGTAGCTTTTCTGAGAAATATTTCACATAGGGTAATAGATGAAATCCAATGATTCTATCTTTGTAGTATCCATACCAACAATCAAACGCAAATGAGGGAGGAGCTTTCATTAGCTTCCCTCAGAAATACTTCACATCAGGTAGTGGATGAAATGCAATGTTTGTGTATACGTACTAATCATACCAACAAACAGATGTATGTGAATGAAGAGCTTTCTGCAGCTTCTCTCTGAAATAAATAACATATTGTAATAGATGAAATGCGATGATTCTGGCTTTCTAGTAACCATACCAACAAACAAACGCAAATGAGGGAGGAGCTTTCTGTAGCTTCCCTCAGAAATACTTCACATCAGGGAATGGATGAAATATAAGGATTGTGTCTGTGTACTAATTATTCCAACAAACAGATGCAAGTGAGGGAGGAGGGTTTTGCAGCATCTCTCAGAAATACTTCATATAGGACAATAGGTGAAATGCAATTATTTTATCTTTGTAGTAACCATACCAACAAACAAACACAAATCAGGGAGGAGCTTACTGTAGCTTTTCTGAGTAATATTTCACATAGGGTAATATATGAAATGCGATGATTCTGGCTTTGTAGTAACTATACCAACAATCAAACGCAAATGAGGGAGGAGCTTGCTGTAGCTTCCCGTCAGAAATACTTCACATCAGGTAATGGATGAAATGCAATGATTGTGTCTGTGTACTAATCATACCAACAATCAGAAGAAAGTGATGGAGGAGCTTTCTGCACCTTCTCTCAGAAATACTTCACGTAGCGTTGCGTACTAATCATACCAACTATCAGTCTTTAGCATTCTGCACCTTCTCTCCTAAATACATCACATAGGGTTATAGATGAAATGCGATGATTCTGGCTTTGTAGTAACCATACCAAAAAACAAACGCAAATGAGGGAGGACCTTTCTGTAGCTTTTCTCAGAAATATTTCACATAGGGTGATAGATGAAATGCCATGATTCTTCCCTCAGAAATATGTCACATCAGGTAATGGATGAAATGTAATGATTGTAGTAACCATACATAGGGTAATGAATGAAATGCAATGATTTTGGCTTTGTTGTAACCATTCCAACAAACAAACTCCATAAAAGAAATGTAATGATTGTGTTTGTGTACTAATCATACTAACAAAGTGATGCCATTGAGGAGGCCTTGCGCCACCACTTTTATTCCATCTTAGCCACGTATCACGGCTCTGGCATTGTCTACACTGTTGGTTTGATGGTTGCTGGTCATGTCGGTTATGCCCTAACTCTAGTGGACCATTGTGAACAAGTTTCATTACCGGCTGGCTGCAGTTTTTACACTGCTGACGTGGTCACCATCTTTCGAGCTCTAGAGTATCTCCGCTCCTGCTCAGGTGAGTCCTTCATTATCTGTGGCGATTACCTGAGCGGTTTACCAGCTCTTGACCAGTGTTTCCCTCATTCTCATCTGGTGATGGCTATCCAGTTGTCCCTGCATAATCTTGCCCGTTGCGGCGGATCTGTTGTCTTTGTTTGGAACCCAGGCTATGTTGAGACAGCTTGCAATGAAACTGTTGACTGCCTGGCGAAAGAGGCCACCAGTAAAGCATCTCTGGAAATTAGCCTCCCAGAGACTGATTTGCGGGCAATATTACGCCAAAAAGTTTTAGATTTATGTTACAGTGATTGGCGCAACCTGCCCATGCCAAACAAACTCCGTCATAACAAGGAGACGATGACTGTGTGGTGGTCATCCATGCGAGCCATCGCAGGGACTCAGTCATCCTTTGTCGTCTCCGCATTGGCCACACCTGACTGATGCATAGTTATTTCCTGTGTTGTGAGGATCCACCTCTTTGTCGTTGTGGGGCTTCCTTGACAGTGGTCCATATTCGGTTGGAGTGCGCCCTTTTAACTGTGCTCAGGCAGACTTTTGCGATGGCTGAAATGCTCTCTGCGCTTTTAACTTATGACTGTTCCATAGCAGACTTAGTTTTGCATTTTATTCGGGCAGGGGGATTTTATCGCTTAATGTAAATGTGTGTGTTTTTGTGTTGATTCTGGCCTATGGGCTACAATTTTAGTCTGCTTTTTTTAATGTGTTTCTCGGTGGTTGTCTTTTCCTTTTCTGTTTCTATGGTCGGCCACCCACCGTCACTCTCCGTATGATTTTAGTTCTTCTTGTCTGGTCTTTGTCTCAGTTTCTCTCATTCTGTGTCATCTGTCCTCTCGTTTGTTGATTGTTCTTATTCTCTGTGGGTGTTTTTAGTATTAGAAAAAGGGACCAATGATCGTAGCAGTCTGGTCTCTTTAACCCCCAAAAACCAACCAATCCTAAGATGTCTACCTCAGTCGGAGATGAAATGTCAGAAATAATTTTATTCATCGACTGTGCCGTCCTCCCACAAGCCAGTCCAGAAGTTTTGACTAATGTGAACAGTCGCTGTGAAAGCCTATGTTGTGTAAATGTGTGCTTGTCTCCTGAAGTGTACCTTGTGAAAGGAGGAGTAGGAGGTGATTTAATGCTTGTGGTGTGAGTAGCTTCGTAGTATTTTCTATCTTTCATGTAACATGTGTTTTCATTCTTGATAAAACACTGAATATTAGTCATCGAGAAAGTATTTGTTGTAGCTCGTGTATTTAGAGGAAACAGCACTAACCTGGCGTACATGTTTCCTTGGGATTGAACTAGAATGTCGTGAATTTCAGCCACAGTCTCCAACTTTTGTCACTATTTAACTTAAATTATTATAGGACCTGTCTGAGGAAATGTGTGTCAAGTAATGTACTTCAAAAGGCCTTTCTGCTGTGCTCTAATTCCTCATGTTCATATACAGGATTGAAGCAGTTGAGAGTTGAGAATCGTTATGGGTTTGGGAAAGAATAAGATCTTTAGTCGACGTGAAAACACAGACAATGCTATTGTGGTAAACTGCAGTATTAAAAATTCTGTAACTTTACAAAAGGTCTAAAAGAGTCAGTAGAATCAGGTGTGACTGGTAAACCATTCTTTTTCTGGTGGTATACATTTTGTTATTTTTCATTTATAAATGTATATCTATCCGCTCCAGGAGATACATTTTCCTGCCACTGGAATGAATATGCAGGTTTTTCTGCATATCATTAATAATGTGTTTGTTGTAGAACATGTCTTCCACAGTGGCCGACATTGAAAAATGATTTGAGTGAAAGCCATTTCCTTCTGTAAATGAGTGTCCTATGTCTGTGTGGTAAGGCAGGGCAACTTGGCCATTGTATTTTATATTCTGTACCATTGCAAGTTGAAATCAAGCTTCACACACACACACACACACACACACACACACACACACACACACACACACAGACAGACACACACACACACACTAACTACGTAGATCTTCTTTAGTTACATCTGAGCTTCCAGTGAACATAATTCATATTTATGCATTATATTTAGCACACGGGGAACATGTGCAAACTCAGTTGATGAGAAATAAAGGATATAATGTAAGTAACTAATTCATTTTTCACCTAATTAAATCTCTCCTCACTTTCAGGCAGAAAGCCTTAATCTATGTCACAGTGAAAGCCACATGCAGACAGTGGCCAATAGCCGCTCTCTCCGGTTTCGTAATAGGGACCCGCTCTGCCCTAGTCCAGCCAGTCTGGTACTCGCTCTGGGTTTTGTTTCTATCTCGGTTGTAGTGCATTCTGATTGTTGCTCGTTGTTGACATTTGCCTGCCTCTGGTTCCGAGTGGATTTACGTTTGGTGTTTGGTGTCCACAAGCCTCTGTTGTTTATCTCTTCCTCCTTGTGTCGCCTATAGTCGGTAGCGGTTGGTTGTTGTCAGGTGTCATTGGTCTGTCGTCCGACTTGTCCTGTGTTTACCTTGTGGTGCGTGCTCCACCGCTGGCGTCTTCCCTGCCTGGCGGCTCCTATCCACAGCCCAAGCCATTCTTGCTGTTGGTTGTGGTTACCACAATTTACTTCGCTCCTACCACATTGTCGCCAGTAATTGCAGTAGTCATTTTCAACATCTTCTCAACCATCTTTGAAACATTTGTACCACTTGTAAACTCTTGTACTCGTAGTAGAGTCGCCAAAAGCCACATTCGATGTTTCCAATGCGATACTGCACTTTGTTCCATTTTTAAACAAAATTTAATGGAGAATCTTTGATCCAACTTTTTCGAAAGTAAAAATTCTCTGAGCACTCAAAAACAAAGACCTCCTTTTCCACTGTCAACAATGAACTAAATACTGAAAATAGATGTAAATATATGTACGGTACATCAGGAACACGTGTACTAACAAGAAAACAACAAAAATGTATACAGCCAACAGAATTAAATTCCTGTAACTTTTTGATCACACCTCGTATGCAGTGTCTGGAAAAAGGAAATAAAGCACCCATAACAGTGTAACTTTGTACAAGTACAAACTATTAGCGGGCATGTACACAATTACAGCAGCGGTTCTCAGCGAAAGTAGAAAGGCCACTAGTGTTGATGGTGGAGGGTATACAAGAGGTGTGAGCACCATCGGGTAGACTACTGATGAGAGGTGTCACATTGTGTTCAGTGTTGAATCACGGTTCTGCACTATCCCCGATGACCACTGTCAGCACGTGTGGCGGCAGCTTGGGGGACATTCCATTCTTCCAATGTTTTGGAAAGGCACAGTATGGCCAGCAAATGGTTATGAATGTAGGTTGCAGTTGATAGTGATTGAGGGAACTGTGACGGAACAACAATCATTCAGATGTCGATAATCCTCGTGTTACATCTTGTATGACAGTATCGTGATGTTATTTCCAACACAACAGTGCTCATCCACATAGTGACATGTGTATGTATCAATTGTATGCATGGTATTAGCTGCTCCCATAGTCAGCAAAATCCTTAGATATATTCCCTGCAGAGCATATGTGGCACGAGCTTGGACGTAAACTCTGCCCCAGTGTCAGTATCCAGAATATTGTGGACCATTACAACAGTTTGAGGCCAGCTTGCCCGAGGAAGGAATCTAGTGGCCTTATGACACCCTCCCAAACAAACAAGTGTATGCAAGAAGGGCAATTGGGTGCATGTCATATTGATAAGTGAGCTCATACTGCCAAGTTCTTTGTAAATCTGACTCAATTTTGTAATCACTAAAGTAACATCACATACCGACTGAACCCATGGCATTTCTTTTCTTTCTGTGAATTTCAATT
This sequence comes from Schistocerca gregaria, assembly GCF_023897955.1. Classification (NCBI taxonomy): domain Eukaryota; kingdom Metazoa; phylum Arthropoda; class Insecta; order Orthoptera; family Acrididae; genus Schistocerca; species Schistocerca gregaria. The sequence goes on along the minus strand of NW_026062075.1, from coordinate 636,112 downwards.
TCTTAGCCGGGCAGTGTTTATGAACATCTTGGGCTGAAAGAAAATTAGCATGATATAGAGATGTAAAACTATTAGAGACGTAATGAAATGTAAAAGTGTCACTAAAAACACATTTAAAGTGAAAAAGCCTGAAAAAACACCAAGTTGTGTGTCCAGAAAATCTGTATCACAATGGGTTAACAGTGAGCAGCAACTGCAACCAAATGGGAAAAATATCTTCTTCCGACCCAGGATGTTGTAGCAGATTTTCTGCAACTTCACATTCCTAATGCTTCTGTATATTTTTTCCTGTTTCTACAAAGTCCATTCCTGGCAACTATAATTTAAAATGATCCAAGTCACTGTCCTTCCTCTTTGTATACTAAGGTGTCTGTCTGTAAATAATTTACTCTTATTTCTGAAGGCTTGGGCATTCCAATTCTTCTCTTAATATCCACTAGCTTTTGCCCTCAACTATGTTGGCACGGATCTTGAACCTGCATGAATTTTGAGTAGCCCTGAAACTTATTATCCATGGGAAAAATTGATATAAAGAACTGAAAGTGAAGTTGTCAAAACGATCCAATGGTAAAGAATTGATATGTTTGTAAGCACAGATACAGATATTTGAAGTATGAAATAGCAAAACGCCTGGATAGGGGAACAAGCTGGTGGCGTATTTAATGAAAATACAAAAAATTAAAGAATCTGTAGTTACAAATAAGTCAGTTCTTTACTGTTGCACCCTTTTGACAGTGTCACCTTCAGTCTTTTATATCTGTTTTTCTTGCTAATAAGCTTCTGGATATTTATGAACATTCATGTCAATGAAGTCGTTTGCTTAATAAGCTTATCAGTGACAATAGTTACAGTAATTTGTGAATGAATTCAAGAATGTCTGTGGGTAATGGAATTAAACTGTTAACATTAGTAATATTTTGGAAAGTTTCATCATCATAACACTATTTACTACTTTTTACTGATTTTTCTCATTTCTGGTCCTGGTTTGTTTCGTTAAGTTTTATAAAACTTCCACTGTCCCGATGTTTTTTTCTTCCAGAATAATGAAATGATGCTTATATGAAACTGAGTTGATCCACATAAAGCACTTGCAGTCCCTTGCAGGCCTGCATACAATAAAAAGTATTTAATAATGCATTTTTTGTAATCAGTTCAGCATGCATCTCTGTATACATAACCTGTCAGTAGCTGCCCACAGAGTTATTTTCAATTTTCCTGTAATTTAATAACATAAAACATGATAAATAGATGTAAAAACTTTTTATAATATGGAAAAATGCCTGTACACCATTATTATTTGCAGTATGTAGATAGTCACAGGATATGTGATGCATTCCCTTATGGATCTGAGTTACTGGGTACACATTTGTTTCCATACTATTCGGGCCCACATAGTTAAATGTACAGTTCAGTTTATCATGTTTTATAGATAATTTCACTTCAAAATTTCTCTGAGGGTTGAAATGCTTTTATAAATATGTAATGTTGAATCATTGGCTGTTGTCAGCTTAGCATATAATTTTAATGGTCTGTTATCCATTCTGGATCTTTCTGAACTCATCAGCTGTGAACAAATGTTGATTAAGAATGCAACCAACCATGAGTACTTCTAAAAGTATTTATTTAAATGCCATTACCAGTCTCAAGCTATTATGTCTGTCTACAGGTTTTTATTTTATTTACTTACTTTTTTTAAGTAATTGCAACAATGTGCTAATATACGTGTATTTGATAAAATATAAAATGAAATACTTACATACCCTCGATTTGTTTTGTCGGTATCATTTAGGCTTTCTTTGGTCCTTAAGCATTTTCAGCATGACACACGAAGAGTTAAGAATTATAGACAATGCACTTATTCTAAACAATCCACTGTGTTGTGCACACACTTCACAGTATTTTTCATCAGTTGCAGCCTTTGACAAGTACTTCACATGTAATGATTTTGCTTACAGTGAAAAGTCTATCCACTGACCAATGATATCACTCATTTCTCAACAAGGAAACATCTCATCTACTGTATGTTAAGTAAAGAATGTGTGGACGATACAAATCTAAATAACAGAAAAATGCTTTGTCCAGAAAAGTGCACTTCTTACAAGTGAGGAACTCTAATTGTAGCATGTCATAGGAGAAATTAACAAGAAGATTTATCAGGCTACTCTCGAGAAGCAATGGCATGTGTTTTGATTTTGGTCCCTGACAATATTCTTCAATGGATGTTAAGTTGGGCAGCTAGTGGAATAAGGATACCCTTGTTCAGAGTCCTAACACAGACCAATCATGTTTAATTTGTGTGAAAAGTGCAATGAACATTTTCAGGATTGTTTGTTAGCCAGCTGTAGTTGCTCATTTAGAATTTACTGAGATGAATTGAAGGTGTGAATGCATATTTCTAGTTATTTTAAGGTACCCATTTTCCTCCATAAGTTAGTTGTATATTTTGTTTGTAGATTATCTTTAGTGTTTGAAATGCTGTATCTATATTGAGCCATGTGAGTGGCAGTTGCAGATGTAGTTAAATGTTTTTAGTCTAAAAGCATCCTTTTATTTAAGATATCTTGAAGTTGCTGCCAGTCAGACCAAGATAAAATCTGATGCAATTGTCACAATCAGTACTGTGTACTCCTCAGTTTTTAGAGATCCAGCCCAATGGTTTTGGTTTTATGTACTATGTTATGTTGCAGTATTTAGTGTGCATCTATGGGCTTAAAGTCGAAATTGTGCAGAAAATATTAGTAAGTTACTTTATTCAACCATAGAATGTTTATGAAATATTACATATGTCATGTTAATTGAAAGAGGAAACAGTATTTTAATTAACTAATCCATACATACAGCAATAACATCTTTTACAGTTGTAGATGATGATGATCTGCTGTTAATTTTGAAGTGTTTTGTACAATTTTTTATACACATTGCCAAACAAGTTTACAATTTACGTAAAAAAAAAAAAAAAATACAGTTTGTGTCGGATAAATACACACTGGGTGAGCAAATATTTGTAGTTTGGGCACTGCATTTCAGCTGTCTTAAGTACCTTGACAATACTTTTAGCATCCCCTTGTATTCTTTGTGTTGTCTCTTTAGCCCATTTGAAAAAGCAGAGTCATCAGCTCACCACAATGTTAAGATGACAAAATTGGATGAAGTATGGAAATTACCCATCACAGACCCTGGGTGCAGAATTTCACATTATTTCTAATTAAATAATAATAATTTTTTCAATGCCTGCTTGATGTTACATAAATAATCATGGACTTTTTAGTATTAACTATTTGAGAGGTATGCTTCATTTTTTTTAATATTAGGGTTTTAATGCATTCAAAAAATTTATGGTGCAGTTTTATTCCTTTGTAGAAAATACTGGCTGTTGTTTTGTTTATCTTGAAACATGAGTCGGACAAAACTGACATTTACTCAGATCATGTGAATACAGCTGTTTGTGAGATAACTGCTTTGTTCTGTATAAGCCAAAAATATTGTTATTTAGTCTGATATTATGTAATTGCCCAAACTATGAGGTTTGTGGTGGGATTATTTGGGACAGAGATGCTACATATTAGTATGTTGTGCAAACAATAATGTAAAATGAATGACTTACAGAGGATGATGTGAAGTTTGCACTATGTGCATATTTAGACTGCTCAGCTATAACTGAAGTTGTATTTACCAAATGTTGAAAATTGATCTTCTACCTTAAACTTATAATTACCTTTGATGTTTACATTCTGTATGTAGCAAACATCACTATAGAAATCTGCCATTATGCTGCTTGTAAAAGTTGTAACTGCTTGATAGTAATTTGTCATGTTGACATAATGATTATTCCTTAATCTAGAATGTTTCTAGTTACGTAAGTACTTTTATTCATGTTATATAGTAACCTGTTTATACATTATGTATGTAAATGTTTATTGTTCGCTAGGAAACTTAAGTTTGGGTCAACACAATTCCAAACAGACAGTTATAATTTATGATAATAATTAAAATAGTTGATGCACAATTATCTTAAAATATTCAAAATTAAATGTAAACTTAGTAACATTCAGATTATTGTTTAAAGACATTCTTTCCTTTCATACTGTACACTGATTTCTGCAGGCATTTTTAAGTGTAAAGATGCCTTGCTGGTACCTGATACTTAATGCTGTAAATGTTAGCTGTGTTAGCTTCAGTTTTGCTTGGTTACTTTATATTTGTATGCATCATATAGGAGAAGTCAAAACAATACTACTTTTGTGTAAAACAAATGAGCTCTGTATTCGCATGTTAACAATACTATCAGAGCTAATGACATTCTGTGATAATCAGAAACGTCATTTCTATGATGTTTCTGGATGTAACAGCATAACTAGTGCTACGATGGGGCTGATTTGACGATGGGACTAGTGCTACAATGGGACTGGCGTGGAGATGAAAACATTCTTGAGTGGATGACCATCTCTGGGGTGCAAGAATTTCTCTTGATAGGTGTGCAGCCACCAGGATTACGCTCTGTTCCTAGCTGTACTGGACATTCCATATTTCTTAGACTCCTGGATCAATCTGTACTGCTATCACGCTGTCTACCACACCCTGTTCTTTGTACCTCCCTTTGCAGGTGCAGTGGGTAACATGTCACTTGTGAAGAGGCTTCAGTTTCCTTTCCAAGAGAAAATTGGTCCTACACAGACCCATCCTCACTCCACCCATGAACAACAGTTCTCAAATTTTATATGGATATGAATCTGTATGTGCATCAAAGCCCTTCTTATGCAGCACAAGACATGGGTAGCCAACATACGTTTGCGGCACTGTGAACTGTAACTTGACAGCTTACCACTACCTTATCCAAGACTGCCTCTAAAGTAGTGGCAATAAAGGCTGTGCATATGTGGCATGTACTTCTTTTTGAGAACATCCATCAAGGGTTTCAGAGTATTTAATTCTACAGCATCAAATGTGTCACAAAGTGCTCTTTGACCCAGTTAAGTTATAACATTATATAAATAACACACAGCACAGTGAACAGTATTAATGGCGATGATAACGATGTCGATGACATGAACAACTATTATAATAGTCTATTCACTGGACAGTAAATTTGTAATTATTTATTTATTCTGTTAGATAAGTTGATTGTTAATCAGTGCAATGATGACTGCATTACCACCTGAAGCAAGACTGCTTAATACAAATTTCTGCTTTATTCATTAAATTTTTGGTGTGCACATATGTTGCTGCAACAATAAAGTAAAATTAAATGATATGATTGAATTGTTCATTTGATGGAATTCTGTATTCATTTGGATGCTAAATACACCAGTGTATCATTTCTTTAATGCCTCATCTGAATCCTTGTCAGTATAGCCATTTTTATCTCGAATTTATGTATAGCATTGCCTAACACTTGTTTGTAATTTAGTTTTCAAAGTTATAATTGTAAAAAAAAAAGTTGTTTGTGTTTAATATGTTGTTTAAGTTTAGTATGTTGTTTCACTGTTAGTATGTTCTGAACATTAAAGAATATTACTAACTATCCTGAAATACATTATTAAAGTTATCCCCTACTGTCACTCGCAGTGTTTTTTGTAAGTCATTGTAATATGTTGACGCTGATTTACAATTTTATGGCCACTTACCATTATTTTGTTACTGATCTCTTATAAAAGCAAATTCTTGATTTATATACATCATCTATTTTTATATCTTTATTGCCTGTTGCGGAAAGTGGATGTTAACAATGTTGTTGGATTATAGTGTAAGCGGCTATGCCTTCACCCAGAAAGAAATAAAAATATGTTTGACATGTATAGGTATTTTAATTCATCTCCCTAAGGATATCTCACATATAACTTATTTCATCTCTGGCAGTGTTTATTAATTTGATGTGGTAGTCAGGAAGCAACCTCAAGATGTAAAACAAACTCTTGCAACATTTTTGTCCATAAAATTTGGAATTGGGAAGAAAGATATTGGTGGCAAGTGCTGTTATCAAATACACAACACTGAGATGGTTGTATCTGAGTGGTTATACACTACATTAGAACAGAATTTTCCAATAATCAAAATTTCTTTTGTGACAGCATTATGGGATAATTTTCTCCTATTCCCGCATGAGGGTGCACAGATAGCTTGAGCATTTGGGAGCTTCTTCCATACTCAGTTAAGAGAGTTAGCTCTGCCAGTAACACTGTGACAGTTTTTTACATACAGAGGATGACAGTGTGCGGTTCAACAGGCAGGTCCTGTCAATAACAGAGAAGCTGTTAAAAGCTTGATTTCTCCCTAAAACCTTAAGGGGCAAGTAAATCTGAAAAACATTTCTAAAAATTTCATAATCTTGTTCTGATTGTGTAGAAACAATTGTTACTCCTAAGTAACACTCGGACGCAATAAATAAGCCCTGTTGTGGTAAGTAAATTTACACTCGTATTTAGGGTACGCTAATTATCACATTCGTTTAGGGAGTGACTCTTTATCATGTTAAGGCACCATTTTCTAAATTTTAAGTGGTATGTAAAATCTTGTGGCTTTCGCAAACTGAAAAAGAGGAACTTGCAGTTTATTCCATGCCATCGACAGGAAAACTGTGAAGGCCTAATGATGTAAACAGAAAGGTATTCTAGGGTTTAAAGTCCCATTCTTAATGATGCTTTCACCATGCTCTCCCAGAAAGTGGGTGGTCACAAGTGCATGGCATACTGTCTCATCTGTTCCAAAACACAAATATTAGGGTATGAGATTGATAACCATTTACCATTCATTGTTCCACAGTGAGAAATATTTATTGGATTTTTCAGATTGGTGCAACAGGTAAATCAAATATACTGGTGCCCGTTGAAATTTATTGCTTCAAAATACCTATAGAAACAACTGTGGGAGCTCTCACACAGAATCTTTGGTTTGTCATCTCTCTGTACTTATGTCTGGTTTAGGCAGCGCACGTTCCACATCTCCATTCAACAACCTGTAGTAGTATTCACGGAAATCCATAGGAAACCCACCGTTCCATAGTAACACTCTTGTCTCTCATTTGCTGTGAATAGATCTTTAAATTTGCTGCTGCACTTTGTACTTTCTTGATGCAGTGGACCTGCTGTGCAGTTCCAATACTTCTGGCCATGTAATTTTATTTCTGTTAGCAGATGATTGAGGTTGTGTGTGTGTGTGTGTGTGTGTGTGTGAGAGAGAGAGAGAGAGAGAGAGAGAGAGAGAGAGAGAGAGAGAGAGAGAGAGAGACAGACAGACAGACAGAGAGAGAGAGAGAGAGAGAGAGAGAGAGAGAGAGAGAGAGAGAAGGATGTGTTAACGGTATTTTCAAATGACATGTAAGTTGTACATAGATGCTTTGGGAACTTGTATGGGAATCCCTGGAGAGAAAGCAATATTCTCTTTAAGGAACACTGTATAGAGAAATTTAGAGAACTGGCATCTAAAGCCGAATGCAGAATGATTCTACTGCCAGCAGCATACATTTTGCATATGAATTATAAAGATAAGCTATAAGATACTGGGGCTTACACAGACGCATATAGATATTCATTTCTACCTCACTCTTTATGCGAGTGGAAGAGGAAAGGGAATGACTAGTAGTGGTACAGGGTACATGCACACTACAGCTGCTGGTGGAATATGTATGTAGGTGTGGCCAGGCTCATAACAGGAGCTCTCATTCAATCTTGCTGTGACAGAAAAGTTTCTGGATCATTGTCGCCAGTGTCCATTTTCTCCTCGAGTTCAAAGACACTGCCAAGCCATGACTTCAACCCACAGGTGGACCTCCACAGCAGGGTGGAAGCACAAACACTGCTGTGCCTTGCTGATCTTAATGAGTTAACTCCACTTTTCACAAATCTATACATACACGACAAAGGGCACACACGGTTGGTTGACCCACACTTACTGATTACTTAAAATATGTTTTTAACAATTACGAATGTCGTTCCTCGGCGTGAGAGATAATACATGCATTTCAAGCTCTTGTTAAGATTGATCACACTTATAACATTTCCAGTTAAGTGTAATAGTATGTAATTAATTCGTAAGGACATAGTTTATAACCATGTTTTGGTGGAAGTAGTTTAACTGTTCTTTACCATAGGGAGTCACATGCTGATGCTGGGCTCTGTACTGCACTACGTTACTTCAACTCTGATTTGTGACAGATATTAAATGGTGTCTCTGTACAGGTTGACTTGTCATTTTCCAGCTAAGTCTCTTTACTTTTGACTATTTTGGAGACTATGTCATTATTGTGACACAACATCACATTGCAGCTTAAGATATTTGTAGCACCAACATTTACAACTCAATTTTTGGACAGACACTGTGTACATATATTATTTTTGAGATGATATTGTCCCTTCTTTTATACCTCCATACAAAAATAGTATAGGTAATTTCCTCTATGTATCCACCTGACCCCAGGTAACACCATCCCTCCTATGGGTCCGTCTATGTCCCCCTCACTTCCATACATAAAATGGGGTTCACTGAACTTAAAAATTGAAACTATATCTCTTTCTGTGTCAAAAGTGTCTACATAGCATATTTAAGTTTTACTTGATACATGGGTTTCCTACTACTTTCCATTCTGTCACTCTTACTGTGCCTTTCACAGAGTCATACCTTCCCTCTATGTTATATTAACATATAATAATGTGCTTTCTCTGATACAAACTTAAGATTAACTACAGACTGTTCATTAAGACCTCATTTGCTGTTACACACGGAAATGTTGTTATCCAGTTTGTTCTTATCAATAGAGTTGTGCACCACTCATTTTGAAATCATGAAGTAGTACCGAGAATACAGAAGTTTCCTTTAATTTGTTACTTTTCCTCTCAACTACTTTGTCATATACTAGGTATATATGTGATACAGCAGCTTTTCACTTTCCACTGAGAACACATCTATCTTTTTGTTAATCCCAATTGAAAAAAACATTAAATTATCAAACTCAAAACCTTTATTTATTGTGTGTCAAACACCTTATGCCCAATTATGTAACATATGTATAACTATCAGCTTTTTCATACACTTTGACACGTATAAGGTTCACACACAAGTTAATAGCATTTTCGTTTCGCATGTTGCTACGGGTTTCTTTATCAATTGCCATTTTAATTTGTGGTTCACTGTTGCTATCTCAGTTTACATTTTTCCATTTGGAGATAGTGAGTGGAGCTGTGGACGCTAGAAAGTGGAGTGCCAAATGGAATAATCTGAACATTTTCTTCTTGAGTTCAGTAGAGGGGTGACAGCAGTGAAGGCAGCCAGAAACATCTGCACCATATGTGGGGATAATGCTATTCATCAGAGCACAGCAAGAATATGGTTTTCTCATTTAAAGGAGGACCATTTTCACATTAGTGACCCACTAAGTTCATAAAAATGCGAAGGCCTTCCTGAAGATCATGGAAAGATTAATCCACAGTGATGCATGCCAGTGTATTCAAGATCTGGGTCATTGATGATCATGATAATTCCACCACTGTGCAAATTTTGCATGCAACAGAAAGGTTACAAAATGAGGTGTATGAGTACCGCATGTCCGAAGTGAAAATCGCAAAAATCAGTTGGTGGCCATATCTATCTCTATTTGCTCATCATCAAGCGGCTCATGAAATACTGAACATTACAATTGTGGTGGGGTTAGGGGTCAAACCCGGGACTCCACATGGCAGACCAGAAGCTGGGACCCACCACACCGTATTTCGTCAGGAGGCCGAGCAAGTTCAAGAATTTTGAGAGGCAGTGCAGAGTGATACAGCAGTATTCAGTAACATTGCTTTATTCAGCTAATTTACAGTATTTGATGGTGAAGCGTAGTGTCAGCGTGCTGCCCGCCCGATGTCCTGCAAGTCCAGCCGGCTCAGCAGACTCCTGGTATGCCGATGCCACTGCTGTTGTTATCAAGGCTGCCTGCCAACGGAACTTGGCCGCCGCTCTCCCGGTCACCACCCAGCGATGAGTAGCGCCTTGCGACTTACTCCGCCCCATTAGGCCTGCTCTGCCTGACCAAGGGATGAAGGTGGATGTACTGGTCACCCGTGGCCCTCAGGCCACCGCTGCTCCCAACACATGACCTGATTCAAACCCACGCGCACCTAGATTCTGTGCTGAAATTTTCCGCTAATGGTATTATGAATTGCTTCCGCAAGATGTAACGGTCATTGCTGACATTTTCTGTCATCAGAAAAGATGTCTTGCTTATACAGTCTAAGAACAGCAACCAGGAAGTCCAAGTGAAGCAATACTGATCCATGAAAGAGCCTGCCTGCATTCCGTACAGTATTTTTTTGTCAGTCTAGCAAAAGTTGGGTTGGGAAGTCATGTCACACCCACCTTATTCACCTGATCTTGTGCCTCAGATTTGAGCCTTTTCCACTCTCTATCAAATAACTTTCATGGAACTTCCCTTTCAGATTAAAAAAGTGTTCTGAACATGACTCAATGAATTCTTCCCCAGAAAACCATGCCATTTACATTTCGCAGGATAGAAAATTTCCCCAATGTTTGCTGTCCATTGTAAGCACTGAAGGATGATATATTATTGTACGCTGAAGTCTCTGTTATGTTTATTAAACCTATAGAAAAAGTATGCAAACTAATGCACCAGCTACATACCTGTGTTGGGGCCTAGCGCAATGGTTATCATATAAACATGATGTAGAAGGTTGTTGGATCAAAAAACGACAAATGAAACTTTTTTACAATTTATAAATCCGATCAAAAAATTTGATTATTATTTTTATTCAATTAATTCGTTTACATGTAATTTTTGATATTATTGTTTGTTTTATTTACCCTTATTTTTCTTTCTGTCATTTTTTTTTCTCCTGGAATCTGCCTGTGTCACCTATAATGTGGAAATAATTGTTAATGTGTGTGTGTCCGTCTCGAGTTGCTTCATAGAGGTTAGCTTTAACCACCATAAACAAAGCAAGTGCGATTTTTAAATCTGCACAGATTGTTGATTGCTATTCTCTCTGATGCATTTCACATCATGGGGTTGTGGTTAGCTTAGGACACAAATTTGAATTCAGGGCTTTGTCTGACATGGTTGTCCTTTCTCACTTGGAATCAGCTGTCCATAGACCATCTCACATTTCCAACGTACCTGGCAGTGGCTGCCTCCGACATTACTCTGCATTAATTGGTGCATAGTAATGAAGTAAAACCAATTAATATTTCTACTTTGACAGTTCTCTGCAATTTATTGCATAATTTGGTAAACCATAGTGTTTTTTCTGACATGCTCTGGTGGTTTCCGGTGATTAAGGGTGTCAGTGTGGTACTGGTGTGCAAGACTCACACTCCCTCTTGGCTATCAAACTTACTTGGAGTTGTTTCGCCGATCATCTTTTCAGGATAGCCAGCTGTGATGTCCTGCACGACTTCTTCTCTGAATATAGGATGCTACATGGAGGAAATTTTTTATACTTTAAAATATTCTCGAGTGTACAGAGTTATTTTAAAACTCAATCTCACTGTATTTTCATCACACACAACAGTTTCTGACAGACCGGAAGGTTCCAAGCTTACAAAAAATGTTTTAGTTGTATGAAAACTATCACATTAATTTTTCCATAAATACAGTCTACAAATCTCAAAAAGTTTAACAAGACAACTGTCTAGACCTTACTTATTGATTCTTTCTCTTACATTCGTAATTGTCCCTTCTCTTCTTTCAACAACATTCAAATGTTAACACAGTAATGTTTCATGTCGCATGGAGTACGGCGCGTTTATTCCGACTACCTGCCCACGCCGATCATCCGTCCCATACACGTCCGTCCTGCACACACATAACTGTGGTGTAGTAGACACAGATCTACTCATCTCTAAAATAACGCGTGTTCAAGACGGTGGAAATACGAGGGTCTCTAGAATTTACTCCGAAATTCCTTAGACATTACAATGCCTTCCAGAATGCTGGAAGTTAGAAAAGTATAATTATTAAATTGTCATTACTTCAACACCCCCCCCCCCCCCCAATCAATTTAATAATTTCCTAAATTGCCCATAAAATTCACTATCCCCAGCTTTTAACACAGTCTATTGAAACGTGCACTCTTAGCTACTTTTGGTAAAATATGGGCCATTTGTTCCTCGGAGCTAATGTATTGAACATTCAGATGGCCTTTGTTGTATAGCTCTTGTATAGAAAGGATTTCACATCCACATGCTTCAGTCATCTATGTTCCCACTTCCGTAATTGACAGATTCTTCAAGAAGATGCTTAAGCCATGGGGTGTCTGTCATAGCTGTCGACGAAGCTGGATATTCTGCTTCTATTTCATAGTGAAACTCATCTGTCTCCTTGTCACAAGAAACAGTATTTTCAAACAAAAAACTATAAGAAAGTGAAGAAGATAGAAGCTCTACAACATAACACAGTCAGAATCAACATAGCAGTAATAGCATTTAAAATTTCCTTTTTGTATCACAGGCCAACATCAAGTGTTCCTTTAATATATCAAAGAATTCATTTCAAAAATTTCTACTCTAATTCTGTTGGTTTATTTTGCTGTCTACTAAAATAGTTAAGTGATGCACTTCGTCTGGTCATAGCTGTCATTATATACATTGAAAAACACAGTAATTGTCCATCTGGTTTAAATTCATCCATTTGACCACAAGCATCTCCACTGCATTTGACTTCCATCGATGTTCTCAGTGTTTACAGTCTTCCATGTTGAATCTTTTCAATAAGTATTCAAGATGAACATAGTGACAAAGAAACATTTTGCCACTGTAGCTCTGCATATTTATTCTGAGGAATGATTTTGGTTCTCCGAGTTCTCACATTCGACATTTTAACTAGTTCTTAATGTAGGTGACTTTTTTTTTTACTATTACATCCAGCTGGAATATTATCTACATATGGAAGCAAATTGAGTATAATGATCATCAATGCTTTCAACATAGAGACATCTGCCAATTTTGGGTTGTCGAAACATGATTTCCTTCATAAAACTGTCAAAAGTTTTTTTTTTTTTTAGTTTGCATACAAGCCTTTTCTTAATCTTTACACCAGGTCTCAATGCAGGAATCAATTTTGTACATCTGTTTGTTCCATAAATGAATTATGTTCCTTCACCACACAAAGGAGCATTCTTAGTGTTGTGAATTGAGCAAGTGGAGTATAGTCATATCTCTTTCAATATTTCCAGACATGTCTATTTTTACTTTGAACATCCTCTTACTGTCAGTGATACTTTTATTTGCTGTAAGTGGTCCATAAGTCAAAGTTCCATTAGATGACTGAGAGTCCAATTTTTCCTTAATTTTTTTTTTCCATTCTTCTCCTACATCTCCTTCATGATGCCTTACCTGAACGTCTTCAGACTTCTGAGGTAAGTTTTCCCACGAATGTTTTTGCATTCAAGGGAAACACTGCATAATCCTTGAAAAATCTAAATTTTCTTGTTATTCTATTGCTTTTCCACAAAGTTTCTGCTCGCTTCCACTTCTTCTGACATCGTGGGCCTTGAGTTCCCTTCAACAGTTTGCACAAAATCAAGGACTTCAAAACAGAACTAACTTTGAGGAAACTGAAGAATGTTCTGAATTACATTGTTCACTTGAATGGTCTTCTTCAAGATCCAATCATCACTGCTTTCACCTTCAAATAGAAACATATCTTTTTCAAAAATTACATCTCTCCCAAATACAACCTTGTGTTGCTTGGCACACCATATTCTGTGGCTAATTAGACAGTTTCCAGTCACGAAACATTTTAATGGGATAGTTCCTTTTCAATACTTTCCTTGGAATGTGCCACTATGCAACACACCCAAAGTCATATTTGTTCAAATTTGGCTTTCTTCCATCCGATAGCATTTCTAGAATTTCTGCATCTAAAACTGAAGTATAACTATGGTTAATGATAAAAGTATCTGCCAGTAACTTTTGACTAAAATTGCTTTCAAACTTCGCGTCCAAAAATTGTGCAATGAGCCTTTTCAATGACAGTATGATTTAGTCGCTCTGCCACTCCATTTCGTAATTGACTTTGCAAATATACTCATGACCGTTGTCACTTTTAAATCTACTGATTTTCAGCAAATACATACTTTGGAAATACGAAGCAAGAATTGTTACCAATATTGTATCGACCACTGTGCCATACAGTTCAGTGAGCAGACACATGGGTATTATATACTGTAGGACTGAAAGTTTCGGAGTGTTTTTCTCGTGAGTGGCTAGCCATCTGGCCGTATGGCTGGGGCGTTGTAACTCTATGGGGTAGTGCTGCCAACACATGCCATCCCACTCTTAACTTCATTTCCCAACCCTCGCACTCCCCTTGTTAGTGTGTGTATATACACAATTGAATCATTTCTGTGAGCTGCAGCTATAGCTATCACACTTTTGAATTGAACCCGCTGAATTTTTAAAAACAAGCATCCTCCAGCCATTTATAGTTTATGCACTGACAATTAATTATTTAGTGAACCTGACACTAGAAGAGCACCTTTTAGTTTTAATTTGAAATTCCAGTCCACAAACTATGCTTTCAACATAAATTTCTCCAACCTTTATTCTTATTTGATTCACCAGTTTGTTCACATCCATCAAAGAACAGATTAATTAACTAAATATCCTGTTACCCTCAAATCTAGAAACCAATCCACTTTGCCACCTGGAAAATTTCCAGTAACAGCTGAGAAAGAAAGGTTACTTTCATTTCTGTTTATTTTTTGGAGAGATTTAGCTAAATTTGCAGAACTATACTTCTATGCGTTTGTGGCAATCTAACATTGTATTTTTCCCCAATAATGGCATTGTTCCCCACGTCTGTAACACATATATTGGGTTGATACATAAGTTTGTTGCGTTTTTCTGTACGTTTGAAAAACACAACAGATACACATACACACCCTACTCATCCATAATTATTCTCCTTCACTATTTACAACAGTCTGTCAATGCTGAGATAACTTTTTGATTCCATGACTGTAGACATCGAGTGGTTTTGAGGTGAAGAACTCGCCGAGCCATGGTAGGAGAACCTTTTGCATCCGGCAAAGCTTAGCTTGAAGTTTGTTCGATAGGGAGCAGGAAAAACTGAGGGTGCAAGATCAGTTGAATAAGGTGAGTGCAGAATGACCTCCCAACCCAACTCTAGTATAAAGTTTTTGGTCAGTCTAGCAGAATGGGCGCGGGCGTTATCGTGGAGTAGCATCACTTTTCGCAGTCTGCCTGGTCGTTGTCCTCAAATTGCGTCCACAAGATGTCTCAGTTACTGACAATAAATATCATCAGTGATGGTTACATCTCAGGGAAGCAATCTGTACTACACCACACCATCACTGTTCAACTAGATGCATAATATTATGGATGCATGCAGGCTTTTATATGGGGAGTTGCTGCTTTGTTTGGGGGCAACCATTCTTTTCTTTTCCTTATGATCTTAGGATAAAGACACCATTTCTTGTCACCTATAAGGCTATAACGATACAAGTTAGGAATGGTCAACGTTGCTTTCAAGCAAATTAATCACGAACAATGAGAAAAGCACATACATTCACCTGCTGATTTATGTGTTTTCGGCTTAGAGCATGTGGTAAATTTTTTCAAACTTCTCCATTGCATGCAAATGTCGCACAATGGTAGAATGATCACAGTTAATAACATTTGCCAGTTCTCGAGTTTGCTGACATTGATTATTGTGGGTTAATGTGTTTAAACAATCTTTATGAAACTTCGACTGTCTTCCTGAATGTGCTGAATCACTTATGTCAAAATGATCCTTCTTAAAACGAGAAAACCGCATTCTTGCCATGATCTGTCTCATGGAATTATCCCCCTCCCACATGTGGCGTGAATGTTTCTGACTGCCTCCGTAGCTGTCATTCCTATTGAACTGTAATAGAAGAATACATCAGAAATGTTTAGATTTCTCCACTAGGCACTCCATTTTCTAGTGTCCAAACCTCCACTCATTATCTCTATACTTCAAAATGACAATATGTGAACTCATATAGCAACAGTGAACTACAAAGTAAAAAATGACAACTCCTAGCATCCACAGTATCAACCAAAATCTTATTTTTAGACAAAGCTTTGGCTGCATCATACATAGCTTGAGACTTGGTTGTCTCTGAATACATCATTTTACCTTTCTGTCAGATGCTGTCGACGATGGCAATTCATTTACTGTCCAGTTGTTACCTTTAGAATTATTAAGTTTTGCTTCTTTGTCTAGTAATCTACCCTTTAAGAAATCCGGTTCCAATTCCTCACTTGAGAAGGTATTCAGAGCAGTAACAACTACTTATGATTCTGGTGGAATTGTTTGTAAGTAACCGCATACTATATCAGTTCCTCCAATATTATCATCCGATCCTTCAAATTACCCATTAACTTACGAAACTCCAAAAAATTAATTTCAAGAGTTATTGTCATTTGCAGTAAACTTTAAAGGCCGTTCTTAATAAAAGCCATACCTTTCAGCTCAAATGTTTGAATTAATGTATTTCTTATTTTTGGTGTAGGCCTACTCCAAGCAACTTTGTGAAATTCTTTGGATTACTTGAGACTTACACTTCTTATCGGTTTTGCCATTCAGCTGTCTCAGCCATGTCCATGTATCTCTTTCAGACAAAACTCACTTCCAGCTCACATAGAAGTATTTCAGTCCTAAATTTTCAGTTGCTAAAGTTCTACCCATTAAACAACAGTACCTTGTATTCCTCCTCTTCTTGAGCCATGACTCTAAATTAGGTACTGGATTAATTTTTTCCACCTTTATTTGTTGTACTGTAACACCTGGCACCTGGGTCCATGACCACTTGATAAGAAAATAACACTTATTTAGGATAAATAATTTCAACTCGTTACTTCACACAATTTACAATTACAACCACGGGACAACAATGAAGACAAAATACAAACAGAGCGAAGAAACACAGAAAAAACACATAAAAAAGACAAAGAGAAAATAACTCAAAGGATTATTATTACATTATCATCATTTAAACACACTTTGTATTAGATAGGAAACTCCATGTCCAAACAATGAACAATGGCACCATTTAACCAAGATACAGAACAGCCTGCCACCACAAGTAAAAAACATAGCCTTGATATTAGAAATCTGAAATCATTAACTGATCATTGCTCTGAATTGTGTGAATTTTTGGTCCATATGTGTACAGTGAAATATCAAACAAGCTGCAAGTGCATGAATGATTTTTATAAAATTTATAATCACTGTGAATGAGACTTTTATACAATGTGTAGCTATCTCCATACTGTTGTCTTTGTCCATGTTTGTACTGTATTGTAACACTCTTTTGGTCTCCTTCAACTATTATTTATGCTACTTGTCAACTCAGATTATACAACCTGGGTCCAGCAAAAATTGTCATTTTAACAGCCCTGGACATCTGCTGCCGTTTAGGTTATGGAATCTTCTTCTTGATACAGTTATGAAGTGTAGTGGCATGACCGAGAGGGAATTTGTTCTCGCTTGATATGGCTAATAACTATATGACATTGTTTGTCGTCTATCTTGATATATACACTCCTGGAAATTGAAATAAGAATACCATGAATTCATTGTCCCAGGAAGGGGAAACTTTATTGACTCATTCCTGGGGTCAGATACATCACATGGTCACACTGACAGAACCACAGGCACATAGACACAGGCTACAGAGCATGCACAATGTCGGCACTAGTACAGTGTATATCCACCTTTCACATCAATGCAGGCTGCTATTCTTCCATGGAGACAATCGTAGAGATGCTGGATGTAGTCCTGTGGAACGGCTTGCCATGCCATTTCCACCTGGTGCCTCAGTTGAACCAGCGTTCGTGCAGGACGTGCAACCGTGTGAGATGACGCTTCATCCAGTGCCAAACATGCTCAATGGGGGACAGATCCGGAGATCTTGCTGGCCAGGATAGTTGACTTACACCTTCTAGAGCATGTTGGGTGGCACGGGATACATGCGGACGTGCATTCTCCTGTTGGAACAGCAAGTTCCCTAGGAATGGTAGAATGATGGGTTCGATGACGGTTTGGATGTACCGTGCACTATTCAGTGTCCCCTCGACGATCACCAGAGGTGTACAGCCAGTGTAAGAGATCGCTCCCCACACCATGATGCCGGGTGTTGGCCCTGTGTGCCTCGGTCGTATGCAGTCCTGATTGTGGCGCTCACCTGCACGGCGCCAAACACGCATACGACCATCATTGGCACCAAGGCAGAAGCGACTCTCATCGCTGAAGATGACACGTCTCCATTCGTCCCTCCATTCACGCCTGTCGCGACACCACTGGAGGTACGATGCACGATGTTGGGGCGTGTCCGGAGCAAGTATGGTTGGCCTGACACATCAGTGTCAATGTGTTCTTTTTTCCATTTCCAGGAGTGTATATAAGGCTGTAAAAATGAATTTTACTGCAGATGTTTTCCCCAGTATTCAGTAAATCAGTATCTCCTGGCGTAATGGTGTACATTAGAGGTGACAAGAAAATAACATAACTGATAGAAGTAACTGATTATTGAGGAGTAGCAGTTACTGTGATAAGGGCTCATCTGATACTAGCAGTTACTTAAATAACAGTGTTTGCCGCCACCTGTTTACAGAAGATCATACTATGCTTTCACGTCAACTAATCTGAGATCTGGCTATGATAGAGAGGGATATATCATCTGGAAGAGGTTCTACATGTCATGGAAATAACAGAGACTATGCGCCATCTATTGATACAACTATGTGTTATTTTGTGCGCTCTCACTACTTTCAGCACAAAAATTAAATAAAGTTAATGTCAGAGTGGTTGCTGATAGGAGCAAACTTAAAGGTATTGTACATGTACTAGAGTTCCCTTGGGTCATTAGTTTGGGCAGTTAGTACAAATAAAGCAATTGGAGCGACAATGGAAATAACTGTCAGAGGTTGTTATTTTTCTCTAGCTGTTATTATTCTCTCTAAGTTTCATTCTCTGACACTTAACACGCTACCACTACAGGTAACCCAGTGACATTTCCGGCGAGAATAGTTACTGGAGTGAGGAAAATATTTTTGTACCGCTATGGAAATAACTATCTAGAACCCCCAGTGTCCAGCAGTTGACAACTAATGGGATTCTGTTCTTTCCATTTCTTGTAGTTCCTGTAACAGTTGACCTTCTATCTGGCCTTTGGTTGTGTTAGAGGGTATTGTTAATAGTTTTTAGGGTTTTACACATATTGAAATATTTGAGCATTGTAGGTGATCTAAAAATGGAAAATAGTGGAGTACCTTCTCAAAGAACACCATAGCCCCAATGCCTAGTGGCACCATTATGATGAAAAAACGCTGGTGCTGTATGTAATTAGTGTGTCTTATCAACTTGAGTACAAAAAACTTGTGTAATTTCATAAAACTTGTCTTTGTGGCTTTACTAAGAAAAATGAGCTTTCTCAATTTGTACATATACACTGCAAATGGACTTTTTTTATTTAATTGATTATTGGCTACTGATTTTGAATCATTTTCCACATAGTATTGAGCATATCAGTTTTATACAGGGAAATTGTACAATGGAATATTTACACTTCACACACAAGTATGGAAAATTAACCATTTGATCCCAGCATAGATGGAATGAGTACAGGTATGCTTACAACAATAGTCAGATCAGGTACTTTGTCAGGAGCATTCAAATAAAAATATAGATTTACTTATATTAGGGTCTTCTTGTACTTGGGCATTCTACATGAAATTTTTTGAATAATATATGCTCTTTCTGTTTTGAAAGAGGCCAAGGGACTTCATTTTGGCCCTTTGGCCCTTTATTTTAAGTGCTCATCTATCTCGTTCATGAATTAGTATAATACATATTCAAATAATGGAAAATCCAGGATAGAATGTAACAATATTACGAGAAAGAAAGCTGCTACTCACTATCTAGCAGAGATGCTGTGTCGCTGATACACACAACAACGACTCTCACAATTCACACACACACACACACACACACACAGACACACACACACTTACACATAGCAACATTGCATGATGGGAGTGGCAACTGGGTGGGGGTATGGAGGATACTGGGGCAGGGAGGGAGGGTGGGTAGTGATGTAGAGTAAAGTGCTGCAGGTTAGACCACGGGCAGGGGAGAGGTGGGGAGGGGAGCAGAAGTAGCAGAAATGGAGGGAAATAAAAAGACTGGGTGTGGTGGTGGAATAATGGCTGCATAGTGCTGGAACGGGTGCAGGGAAGGTGTGGGATGGATGAGAACAGTGACTAATGAAGGTTGAGACCAGAAGGGTTATAGAAATATCGGATGTATTGCAGGGAAAGTTCTCACCTGCACAATTCAGAAAAGCTGGTGTTGGTGGGTGCCCATAGCCATACCCTGAATTTGTTTGTGGGTAATGCCTCCAAAGCAGAAGAAATTGTGTGTGAGGATAAACTTGTCATGGTGACTAGATTGTTGGTTTTGAATCTGTCAATCTTTGGGAAAGGGAGTGTTCAATAACAGGAAGGCTATGGGCATTAGGAACATTAATGTACAGGGAGGTGGCACCAATAGTGACAAGCATGGCACTTTGTGGTAAAGAGTCAGGAACTGTGGAGAGTCAGTGAAGGAAATTGTTCAAATGCCTCTGAGCACTACGGGACTTAACTTCTGAGGTCATAAGTCCCCCAGAATTTAGAACTACTTAAACCTAACTAACCTAATGACATCACACATATCCATGCCCGAGGCAAGATTCGGTCCTTCAACTATAGCGGTCGCGCGGTTTCAGACTGTAGTGCTTAGAACCACTCGGCCACTCTGGCTGTCTGGAGGAAATGGTTGGTATCTTTTAAATAGGAAGGTATGTTAGGGGTAATAGATTGTAGGGGTTGGTCTATGAGAGCAGCAATTCTCTCAGTAACTGGCCACAATGGGGCGTCTTGGGTGACTAGGTTTATGGACTTTAGGAATCATGTAGAAGGTAGGATTTATTAGTGGAGTGAGAGAGGTGAGCCGAGGCATGGACTCCAGGGAGAGGGTCTGAGGTGGGCATAAGGATTTGAGTAGTGAATGGAGATCTTGCTGGATTACTGGAATGGGGTCGCTGTGGCAAGGTTTGTAGATAGAAGTATCTGACAGCCAGAAGAGTCCTACTGCCAGGTAACCCTTGCAGTTAAAAACAACAGTGGTGGAGCCTTTGTCCACAGGTAGGATTAGAAGGTCAGGATCAGTTCTTATGTGGTGGACTGCAGCTATTTCTGCAGATGTAAGGTTAGAATGCATGTTGAGGGATTTGGGGAAAGATAGTGAGGCAACTGTTTATGCCATGCTCTGGCAGTTTCCGGTGATTAAGGGTGTCAGTGTGGTACTGGTGTGCAAGACTCACACTCCCTCTTGGCTATCGAACTTACTTGGAGTTGCTTCTCCGATCTTCTTTTCAGGATAGCCAGCTGTGATGTCCTGCACAACTTCTTCTCCCAAGATAAGATGCTACTTTGGAGGAAACGTTTTATACTTTTAAAATAACTCCGTACACTCGAGAATATTTTGAACTCAATCTCACTGTATTTTTATCACACATAACACTTTTCATACAACTAAAACATTTTTCCCCTCATGAACCATGGACCTTGCCGTTGATGGGGAGGCTTGCGTGCCTCAGCGATACAGATGGCCGTACCGTAGGTGTAACCACAACGAGGGGTATCTGTTGAGAGGCCAGACAAACATGTGGTTCCTGAAGAGGGGCAGCAGCTTTTTCAGTAGTTGCAGGGGCAACAGTCTGGATGATTGACTGATCTGGCCTTGCAACATTAACCAAAACGGCCTTGTTGTGCTGGTACTGGGAAAGGCTGAATGCAAGGGGAAATTACAGCCGTAATTTCTCCTGAGGACATGCAGCTTTACTGTATGATTAAATGATAATGGCGTCCTCTTGGGTAAAATATTCTGGAGGTAAAATAGTCCGCCATTTGTATCTCCAGGCAGGGACTACTCAGGAGGACGTCATTATTAGGAGAAAGAAAACGGATCGGAGCATGGAATGTTAGATCCCTCAATCGGGCAGGTAGGTTAGAAAATTTAAAAAGGGAAATGGATAGGTTAAAGTTAGATATAGTGGGAATTAGTGAAGTTCTGTGCAGGAGGAACAAGATTTTTGGTCAGGTGAATATAGGGCTATAAATACAAAATCAAATAGCGGTAATGCAGGAGTAGGTTTAATAATGAATAAAAAAATAGGAGTGTGGGTAAGCTACTACAACCAGCATAGTGAACGCATTATTGTGGCCAAGATAGACACAAAGCCCATGCCTACTAGAGTAGTATAATTTATATGCCAACTAGCTTTGCAGATGATGAAGAAATTGATGAAATGTATGATGAGATAAAAGAAATTATTCAGGTAGTGAAGGGAGACGAAAATGTAATAGTCATTGGTGACTGGAATTCGTCAGTAGGAAAAGGGAGAGAAGGAAACATAGTGGGTGAATATGGATTGGGGCTAAGAAATGAAAGAGGAAGCTGTCTGGTAGAATTTTGCACAGAGCATAACTTAATCATAGCTAACACTTGGTTGAAGAATCATAAAAGAAGGTTGTATACATGGAAGAATCCTGGAGATACTAAAAGGTATCAGATAGATTATTTAATGGTAAGACAGAGATTAAGGAATCAAGTTTTTAATTGTAGTAGATTTCCAGGGGCAGATGTGGACACTGGCCATAATCTATTGGTTATGACCTGTAGATTAAAACTGAAGAAACTGCAAAAAGGTGGGAATTTAAGGACATGGGATCTGGATAAGCTGAAAGAACCATAGGTTGTACCGAGTTTGAAGGAGAGCATAAGGGAACAATTGGCAGGAATGGGGGAAAGAAACACAGCAAAAGAAGAATGGGTAGCTCTGAGGGATGTAGTATTGAAGGCAGCAGAGGATAAAGTAAGTAAAATGACGAGAGCTGCTAGAAATCCTTGGGTAACAGAAGAAATATTGAATTTAATTGATAAAAATGCAGTAAATGACGGAGGCAAAAAGGAATACAAAAGGTCTCAAAAATGAGATTGACAGGAAGTGAAAATGGCTAAGCAGGGATGGCTAGAGGGCAAATGTAAGGATGTAGAGGCTTATCTCACTAGGGGTAAGATAGATATTGCCTACAGGAAAATTAAAGAGACCTTTGGAAAAAAGAGAACCACTTGTATGAAGATCAAGAGCTCAGATGGAAACCCAGTTTTAAGCAAAGAAGGAAAGGCAGAAAGATGGAAGGAGTATATAGAGGGTCTATACAACGGCGATGTACTTGAGGACAATATTATGGAAATGGAAGAGGATGTAGATGAAGATGAAATGGGAGATAAGATACTGCTTGAAGAATTTGACAGAGCACTGAAAGACCTGAGTCGAAACAAGGCCCCAGGAGTAGACAACATTCCATTAGAACTACTGACAGCCTTGGTAGAGCCAGTCATGACAAAACTCTACCAGCTGGTGAGCAAGATATATGAGACAGGCGTAATACCCTCAGACTAAATAAAGAATACAATAATTCCAATCCCAAAGAAAGCAGGTGCTGACAGATGTGAAAATTACCTAACTATCAGTTTAATAAGTCACAGCTGCAAAATACTAACGCGCATTCTTAACAGACGAATGGAAAAACTGGTAAATGCGGACTTCAGGGAGGATCAGTTTGGATTCCGTAGAAATGTTGGAACACGTGAGGCAGTACTGACCTTATGACTTATCTTAGAAGAAAGATTAAGAAAAGGCAAACCTACGTTTCTAGCATTTGTAGACTTGGAGAAAGCTTTTGACAATGTTGACTGGAATACTCTCTTTCAAATTCTGAAGGTGGCAGGGATAAAATACAGAGAGCGAGAGGCTATTTACAATTTGTACAGAAACTAGATGGCAGTCATAAGAGTCGAGGGGCATGAAAGGGAAGCAGTGGTTGGGAAAGGAGTGAGACAGGGTTGTAGCCTCTCCCCGATGTTATTTAATCTGTATATTGAGCAAGCAGTAAAGGAAACAAAAGAAAAATTCGGAGTAGGTATTAAAATTCATGGAGAAGAAGTAAAAACTTTGAGGTTCGCCGATGACATTGTAATTCTGTCAGAGACAGCAAAGGACCTGGAAGAGCAGTTGAACGGAATGGACAGTGTCTTGAAAGGAGGATATAAGACGAACATCAACAAAAGCAAAACGAGGATAATGGAATGTAGTCAAATTAAATCGGGTGATGCTGAGGGAATTAGATTAGGAAATGAGACGCTTAAAGTAGTAAAGGAGTTTTGCTATTTAGGAAGTAAAATAACAGATGATGTTCGAAGTAGAGCGGATATAAAATGTAGACTGGCAATGGCAAGGTAACCATTTCTGAAGAAGAGAAATTTGTTAACATTGAGTATAGATTTATGTATCAGGAAATCGTTTCTGAAAGTATGGAGTGTAGTCATGTATGGAAGTGAAACATGTATGATAAATAGTTTGGACAAGAATAGAATAGAATCTTTCGAAATGTGGTGCTACAGAAGAATGCTAAAAATAAGGTGGATAGATTACGTACCTAATGAGGAGGTATTGAATAGAATTGGGGAAAAGAGCAATTTGTAGCACAACTTAACTAGAAGAAGGGATCCGTTGGTAGGACATGTTTTGAGGCATCAACGGATCACAAATTTAGCATTTGAGGGCAGCGTGGATGGTAAAAATCGTAGAGGGAGACCAAGATGTGAATACACTAAGCAGATTCAGAAGGACGTAGGTTTCAGTAGGATCTGGGAGATGAAGAAGCTTGCACAGGACAGAGTAGCGTGGAGAGCTGCAGCAAACCAATCTCAGGACTGAAGACCACAACAACAACAACAACAAAACATTTTTCGCAAGCTCGGAACCTTCTGGTCCGTCAGAAACTATCACATTCATTTTTCCATAAATACAGTCTACAAATCTCACAAAATTTAACAAGACAACCGTCTGGACCTTACAAAAGTAAGAGAAAGAATGAATAAGTAATTGTTCCTTCTTCTCTTTCAACAACATTCAAATATTCACAAATAATGTTTGACATCGCACTGAGACGGCGCGTTTGTTCCTTGAGCTGGACGTGTAACTCCTTACAAATGGAAGGCCTCAGACATGGCCAACCGATTCGGCTCAAATTTGGCAGGTCGCTTGTGTACAACTTAAAACGGAGGAATCTAAGATATTTTAGGTCAACACCGCCGCGTTATTGAAAAAATCACCCCTAAAAGTTATGAAGAGCAATCGACTCAAAATTGGCGGGATCGATAGATAACTGTAAACAGAGCATTTTTCATCATCAGCTATGGTATCCGAAAACGCATACTATTCCAGAAATCGAGGAAAGAAAGTTTTACAACTGTCGCTTCTGTTCCAACTTTTTAAACGGTTTTTGCCGACAGCACTGAAAGCGCAACAGCCAAGGTAATTGGCTGGGAATCTGAGAACCCGGGTTCGAATCGCGAGGAAACCCAGTGGATGTTATTATTTTCCTTTGTACTTTTCCATATCTCAATTGATAGGAATAGGAGGGTTAATAAGGTAAGTAAATCTATAAGGAACGATAAAAATAAGGTAGGTAAATAAATTTCTGAAACTTCTTGGGGTAGTAAACATCTAAAATGTTACTCCAGGTCACTTTAGAATGGCTCTTCCAGTCACTGTTACGTGTCCTCATTTTTCGTCGAACAACTAGATGGGTGGTACTTGTCACATAAAAATTTGAAACAAATATACTCACGGCACCAAGAACATCTAATGAATGCAATCTTTCGAAAGCTACACTGTTCCTTCCCAAGAGTAGGCGGAAAACAAACTTGGTTTACATTTAAAAATGTCTTTTTCGGGAATTAATTTTGATGCGTACCACGCATACGATATCATTGCGTGAAAAATCGATGCTGAAAGTTGGATATGAATTATGTTGTAAATAGTTATTGTATCCGTGCGGTTGTCCAATTCCCGCTGGGTTTCCAGAAGCACACTGCAATCCTGAAGCCTGGAAATAAAGTTTTTAACCTGGCGATAGAAATCAACATCACACGGCTGGTACACAGGTGTACAGTTGGGCGGTATTACTTTTACCGTGCACGTCGGCTGACCCTCGCCAACTATAATCATTGTGTCATATAATATAGCATTACTTTGTCCACTCCAGGAATCCACTACTAGAAAAAACTTGCTATCGGGAACGTATGGTTTTAAAACATTCTCAAGAAATGTTCTGTAAATCGCATTCGTCAGTTTGGAGAAGGTAATGTAAACATTTTTCAACGAGTCGGTTAAACGGTTGACCTCTTCTATAACCTGAGGACCAAATGTAACATTCGTTTCTTGTAAATGTTGCGCCGTGTACGAATGTGTTAGTAGGTTTTTACTTCCAACTGCGACAAGGATTCGTTTTTCTCCCTTATGCGATAACGTGCGTCGAATGTTCACCCAATACTCGCATCCTGTATTACCGGTGTTGATCACGTAATCACTATTAAAACCGGTCATAAGTGACGCCGTTTGCCTGTTGAAAAGAGCTCCCACTTTCTGTATATCTTCTATATTTTGTACCTCCTTATGAGAGACGTATTTAGTGACTCGCCGTTGACGAATTTTATACCCCGATCTGAAATTTTTTGCCCAAGATAATGATGCAGCAGACGTAGAATCCTTGTTGGCCGTATATTGAAGCGCTGCACCTGCAGCCCACTCCTGAAGTATTGTCGCTGTTACATTCTCGTTACGTCAACAAGATTCGACAAATCGGTCGTAAGTCCACATATTTATCGCCTGGTATTTGTCCTATCTTGTCCCTCCTTTAACGATATCACTTTCCCACAATTTCAAGTCCTTCTTCCGTTCCAGGGCTGTTGTTGCTCCATTCTTTTGCAGTGTTTGTAAGTTCAAATTTGGATGATTCCTGGCTAGCGCTACCGCCTTAACTTCTACTTCAAGGGGTATAGAGCTGTAGTTAAGTCGTTTAGTAACCGGTTCGTGATACTCATCGGGAACGGATGAAGCACATATTCCCAGAGAAGTGGAGATTTCTGAAGTGTTATGACAATTTAGGGATTCACTAGTCGGGATATCTTCCACTGAATCACCTTCTGCTTCGTCTTCATGGTATACTACCTCAGTATCAAGAAAAGTCATTTCGTTCGTCACCACCAAAAATCTCTCGACCATAGCCGTTCTTATCAAACTGGAACGCCGAGAAACAGACCTGGCTGCTTCCGGTAGTGCGTTGATAATGCATCTGTATTTTGCAAACCAAAACACAGTGACGGTAACTTCCCGCTTGCCATCGTCTGTGACAGGCTCCCAACTATATATTACAACGCTAGTCGAAGGGTGTACATCCTCCGTTACTCAGATTATGCACCTGAAAGATATGACAACAAATAATAACTAGTTACTACGGCATAAACAGACGAGCTAATTTCTACAAACTACATACAACACTCGTCATATGTTACTTACAGAATAACACTGTATTCATTCACGAAACTTATTTCATTCGGCACATTAATGATGGAAAAATCACTACTGTATCCGCCAGGATCACGGCAGCCTAATGACGGAAAACAACTCTTTCCGATTTACGTCTATAAGTCTCGTGCTGGACACCTTCTCTCTTCCAGATTCACAACTATGATATGACGAAGAGGCAACCGGGACAACATAACTCTCCCCGCGTGCATTCTGCCCCGTGCCTCGCTGTAAACAAGCGTCGCGCGGTTGGCTGTCTGTGATCCCTCGTGAGGAATTCGAAGCACTCTTACAAGGGGAGGCCGCCAATTGTGAAATTCAGATTCAATTCATACTGCGCATAATAAAAGCTCATAGCCAGAGGTGCTGTGTGGGAAAGCACCAAGATGTACTTCTCAGCCGCTGTCGAGAAAATCGACAGTTAAAAGAAACCGGCGTGAAATACTCACTACGATTGATAGTTTTCTACAGCGTTGTG
This sequence comes from Schistocerca gregaria, assembly GCF_023897955.1. Classification (NCBI taxonomy): domain Eukaryota; kingdom Metazoa; phylum Arthropoda; class Insecta; order Orthoptera; family Acrididae; genus Schistocerca; species Schistocerca gregaria. The sequence goes on along the minus strand of NW_026062075.1, from coordinate 608,173 downwards.
GCGCAGCGGTAAGCTCTCGGGTTCGGGTTCGTAATTCCGAAGTTCGCCGGTTCGAATCTCGCGCCATGCAACCATTTTTTTTTAGTATTTGTTTTTTGTAATTCAAATGTTTGTACATACACACAATATATATATAATTCCCAGCAATCAGTTGCAACAATTATGCATATAATAAGTTGTTGAAAGTCGTTTGTCGTGGAAAAACTGGCAACTTCAAACAAAGTTAATAAGGTTACCTTATTAACCCTTTCCGCAAACAAAGTTATATTTCATTAATGTTATTAATTGTCTTCATAATGTTAACCAAGTATAGTTAACGGAAGACGTAAAAACGATATTCCGAAACGAATACGTATAGCGTAAATCAAACGTTCGAATTAGAATACAAACCCCACGTACACAAATTTGCTGTGGCAGGTATGAAATATAAACTCCGTTACTCGCTCGTTACACTCGAAGGACAGATGTTGAATGGGCCGAAACGAGCCGCCGCATAACAGCGTAGTTGCCTGCCAACTTCGAAAGAAGGTAGGTTCGGTCCCTAGCGCAACTTATAACATCGTCGAAAATCAGTGCGGACGTGAGAGCTTTGGTACACCCTGTTAAACAAACGGAAAAATTGAGGCGGTACAATTGGACAGCGATCCGCCTTCACCAACATGTGTAAGCAATTCATATATGAATTACAAAACACTAATAATAAAAAATGTTGCATGGCGCGAGATTTTTTTTTTTTTTATTTTTCCGCCTCTCCCAAAACGCTTCATATACCCTGCACTGCTTATGCTGCTAATTAGTTGGTTAGGCGTTCCATTGATTTTTTTATTTTTTTTATTTCATTTTTGTTCATTGTATCTGCTCGGGGCAGACATCGCAAGACACCCGTTTCAGTTCGTCGTTGATCCATTAACTCAGTTTTTTTATTACAGACGGCAGCTAACACACTGACCGAACGCGCTAAGCTACCGTGCCGGCTGTTCGATCCGGCCACCTTCGGATTACGAACCCGAGCGTTTACCGCTGATCCACGACGCTGTAGAAAACTATCAATCGTAGAGAGTATTTCACCGCAACGGTTTCTTTTAACTGTCGATTTTCTCGACAACGGCTGAGAAGTGCATCTTGGTGCTTTGCCACATTACACCTCTGGCCATGTGCTTTTATTATGCGCAGTAGGGATCGAATCTGAATTTCACAATTGGCGGCCTCCCCTTGTTAGTCGTAGTTGTGGTCATGTGACAAGCCTTAAAAGTTTAATATTTTACTAACCAACGGCGTTGGGGTCATTAGTTTGCCTACTTTATTATTATCATTCTTTATTAATTTACTTACCTTATTAACCATCCTATCCCTATCAATTGAGATATGGAAAAATACAAACGAAAATAATAACATCCGCTAGGGTTCTCCGATTCCCAGCCAGTTAGTTACCTTAGCTGTTCCGCTATCGCCGCTGTCGGCGAAAAGCGTTTACCAAGTGGGTACAGGAGCGACAATTGTAAAAGTTTCTTTCCTCAATTTTTGGAAAAGTTTGCGTTTGCGGACCCCATACCTGATGATGAAAAATGCTCTATTTACAATTACCTATCGATCGCTCTAATTCTGAGTCCGTTGCTCGTCAAAACCTTTAGGGTTGATTTTCTCAAAATCGCGGGGGTGTTGACCCAAAAGATCTTGGAGTATTTCATTTTAGGTTCTACACAAGCAACCTGCCAAATTTGAGCTGAATCGGTTGGCCGTGTCTGAGGCCTTCCCCTTGTTAGCCAGGATCGGCGACTACCTGCACGCGCCTATCATCCGTCCCATACATGTCCGTCCTGCACACACATAATTGTGGTGCAGTAGATACATTCTACTATACCACACTCGTCTCTAAAATAACCCGTGTTCAAGACGGTGGAAATACGAGGGTCTCTAGAATTTACCCCGAAATTCTCGAGACACTACAATGCCTTTCAGAATGCTGGAAGTTAGCAAAGTATAATTATTAAATTGTCATTACTTCAACACCCCCATCAATTTAATACTTTCCTTAATTACCCGTAAAATTCACTATCCCCAGCTTTTGACATATTTTACCAGAAGCAACTAGGACTGGACATTTCAGTAAACTGCCATTTGTTCCTCGGAGCTAATGTATTGAACATTTAGATGGCCTCGCCCTGTATAAAGAACAACAGCCGTTCTATCACATTTCGTTGTCTCTGATGAACCCTCACCATCGAGGACAACATACTGCGTACTATTTTTCAAGAAGTTTTCGAGCCATTCACATATCTGTGAACTTATACGATATGCTCGTAGTTTCTTTAACAATCTGCAATGGGGCACGATGTCAAATTCTTTCCGGAAATCTAGAAATATGGAATCTGCCTGTTGCCCTTCGTACATAGTTCTCAGTATGTCACGTGAGGAAAGGGCAAGCTGAGTTTCGCACTTACGATGCTTCCTAAAGCCATGTTGATTCGTCGACGTATGTTGCTTAGCCTCACGTAAGTCTATTATAATCGAACTGAGAATGTGTACAGGGAGTCTGCAGCAATCAGAAGTTTGGGATATTGGTCTCTAATTTTACGGGTCCGTTTCCTTACCTCTCTATATACTGGAGTCATCTGCGCTTTTTTTCCAGTCGCTTGGAACTTCGCGCTGGGCGAGGGATCTACGACAAATGCAGGTAAGGGACCAATGACGTATAACACTCCTTGTAAAATCCAAAACCTATAACAATATTAATATACAGAAGAAAACGCTGCGATCTTATGCACCATCCTAATAGCTTGCGATCTCAGAATTTGCGGCGTGAGGCACCGTCACACGTCGCGAGGGCCAGGGAAGACCACCCTCCCTTGGAAAAAGCACTTGCATTAACGTGCCTGTATACTAGACTTGCAGTCATTACGACACTCGCTTTCTAAGTGGCGCACACATTCCGCCAGTATCACGGTTATCGCCTGCTCGTTAGACAGCCAGCTATACACGCCAGCTCCTATCTAGCTCAGCTCCACCTGTCTGTCAAAACAGTGCGCATATAGCCGCGCCAGTCTCTCGTACTCCGCGCGAGAAAATTCAACATTTCTTCTTTTAAAATATGTAAAATTAAATCAATACGTTTTTCAGTTTACTGCAAATATTACTTTTTGAAGCACTGTAATCATTTTCTTTCTTTAACTACAAATAGTGGGGATAATATGAAAAATGTTCTCAAACATAATTTTGAGTGTCGAGTGTAGAGTATATACGAAATTTGGAAGGCTTCCTAACACCAAACGCTGACTGGAAGTATCTTGTATGATGAGGGGCCCTGTAGTCTGCAGGTTGACAGAAACTGTTCCGTCAGTGGAGGCGCGCCTATTTGGTAAAACATCCACACCACGTCTCCGTGCGACTTATCGTCAGCCACGGGTGGGTCTTGCACCTGTCCTGGAGAGTGGTGGCGTGTTTCAGCCCGAATTAATGGAGCGCTCTGTTAGTTCAGAGACAGGTCTCCGTGCCGGCGCTGACGCACGGCGTGGTAGGAGGTCCGCAAAACCTCAGGCGTGGTGGGGATGTTTTGGACTTTGCGAGGGAAATAAGGAATCAACTTTTACATTAGTATGGCCAGTGTAGCGGGCTGTGTGTAGCCTTCTTATCTTGAGAATCTGCAACTCTATTGGAATTTTCGTAAGAATCTTTACATACTTCTGCAGAACTGATATTTTTCATGTTCATTAGTGAATGACGGCGCTGCTGTTATTACGCAGTTTAATCTTAGTGATTCAGCTCATATAATGTGAGTTACTTTTTCGTTGTTTAATGAAGCTGTTTAATTAAACAGTAATAAAGTACCCAATATCAATCTGGAAATATCCACCAGGCTGTGGCTAAGCCATGTCTCTACAAAATCCTTTCTTCCAGGAGAGCCAGTTCTGCAACGCTCGCAGAAGAGCTTCGGTGAATTTAGGAAGGTACAATTGAAGCTGTGAGGACGGGTCGTGAGTCGTGCTTGGGTAGCTCAGACGGCAGAGAACGCCGTGAGGCAAATATCACGAGTTCGAGTCTCGGTCCGGCACACAGTTTTAATCTGCCAGGAAGCGCCAGTAATAAAGTAAACTTTCATTACATCAGATTGTTGCTGCTTACAAGTGTTACTCCACAGTAATGGCCCATACGAAGGAATGAACACCGCAGCTGCAACAAATCCCAGCCACCAGGTTATGCGATGAAAGCTGCCTCGTTGTGGAATTGTGGTTCTGGCTCGGAACCTGGGTCATTTTCTTGCAGGTATCGCCAGTTTTTCTCATCCAGATCGTTGCCCGAGTCAGAATGTGTGGCATGAGAACACCCATGCGTAGCGGTCTAGATATGAGATGCACACAGACGTATATCTCATTAAGGATATTATGAATGCAGTTACCATGTTAGTTTGGTCGCGGTACGTGGTAGTGGCTGAGTGAAGTAGGCAAAATCCGCGAAATATGGAGCAATAAATACTCTTCGGTAATACTAAATAATATGCACTGAGGCGCCAAACAGACTGGTATAGGCATGCGTATTCAAATACAGGCTGAATACGGCGCTGCGGTCGGCAACGGTAATATAAGAGAACAGGTGACACGCTCAGTTGTTAGATCCATTACTACTGCTACAATGACAGGTTATCAAGATTTAAGTGAGTTTGAACGTGATGTTATAGTAGGCGCACGAGCTATGGGACACAGCATCTCCAAAGTAGCGACGAAGTGAGGATGTATGTGTAGTGAACCGTGAATATCAGGAATCCGGTAAAATATCAAGTGTCCCACATCGCTGCGTCCGAATCATTTAACGAAACATCATCGATATGGGCTTTCGGAGCTGAAAGCCCACTCGTGTATCCTTGATAACTGCACGACACAAAGCTTTACGCCTGCACTAGGCCCTTCAACACCGATATTGGACTATTGGTGACTGGAAATATGTTGCATGGTCGGACGACTCTCGTCCAAAAGAACGGACACAATTGCTGACCTGAGGCCGTCTAGAACGAAATTACGATTGTATTAATACCTTGAGCTGCTGACGGGCGTTGACGTATAGCAACGGGGACTGGTGGAAATGTGTGCCCGACCGGGATAGAGCGTCCTTCATGTAAGCAGGAGATCCCGGGTTCGAGTCCCGGTCGGGGCACACATTTTCACCTGTGCTCGTTTATATATATCAAAGCCCATCAGCAGCTGAAGGTGTTAATGTAATTCTAACCTCAGACATTAGTCGAGCCATGCCACGTCGAGTTGCGGTACTTCCGTGTACTCACGGGGGCTTTACACGATGTTAGGGAGGTGTCCCAGTTTCTTTGGCTCTTCAGTGTATATGACTTAGGAGCATTGCCATATATGTAAAAGTGTTTTGATTGTATCACTTATGATGCAATTTAGTGGTGATAGAGTCTTCAACGTGTTTCATCAGTACTGTGGTGGCCTGAGGTGAGTGATTGTGGTTGGCAGATACCTCAGTGTACTGTGGGATGTAGAACACTTAGTTCTCTCAGAAAAGGCTATATTCTCTATTACCTTTGAACTTTACCGCATTACTTAATATACTCGCTTATACAATCCTCTCCCTGTTGCATCCATACTGGCATTAACGTTGCGTTACGCGACATATTTAACAGCAGTAATACTCTCTTAAAATAATGCTATTTAAATGAAGCTCGAAATGCGAGGAAGCTGCCTTATGTCATTAGGCATTACTTTTCATTGCATATATGTAATATATTGTTTTCATAATATTTTCTTACAGACTATATTTGCAGTTACTGACGGAAACGCGCAAAATCGTGAAAAGCATTATACATATGAAGAAAAAGCGAAATGCTTATGCGAGATCACTGTAGAGAATCGTTCGGTTACTCATTTGTTTGTTACGAGTGGTTTTACCTCGTAGTATATCTGGATTTTTTTTCTTTGTGACTCTGTTGATTGTCGGCAAACTGTAATTAACGAAAACGCACTGGAACATTAAAAACTGATATATTTATTAAAGTTTGAATAATGAAACTGGGCAAGCATCGTATGGCGTCTGTCAAATGAAACAATAAACGCATTTTCATATGTACGGTAAAGTTCGTAAATCACAGAGTATGTAGCTCTTCCTAAGAGTATTTGTTGCTCAGTATTTCGCGAATTTCTGTTCGCCACACTTATCCACTGTCACGCACCAAGACAGAAGTCCCTTACTATCTTACTAACAGCGTGAGACCAAGCGATAGCTACGAACATAACAAGGAGTCGATGGCAGTCCGTCATGCAGGAAAGTGTGTAAGTAAAAGAAAGAAAAGAAAAGAAAAGAAAAGAAAAGAAAAGAAAAGAAAAGAAAAGAAAAAAGAAACATTCCTACGGCCTACCCAAACCATTGTTTCTTGTTTCCCAATCGCGGTAGATGGCGCTGTAATCGACGAATATCCACTGTGCCTGTTTTTGCATTTAAGACACAAAGAATTTACGATGTAAATGAAAACCTTCCTGTTCAAAAGGTACATACTGATCTTCAGACATTGCCTGAGTGTGTTGTAAATGTGTACGGGGCAAATAAAAGACATTTCTAGCAAATAAGCTACTTGTATGGTAACGTAGTTTTCTGTTTCCTACGGGGTGGCTGTGATTGTATCACTTATGATGCAATTTAGTGGTGATAGAGTCTTCAACGTGTTTCATCAGTACTGTGGTGGCCAGAGGTGAGTGATTGTGGTTGGCAGATACCTCAGTGTACTGTGGGATGTAGAACACTTAGTTCTCTCAGAATCCACGTGAATGCATCGCCTGCGTTGTGGCCGAGCGGTTCTAGGCGCTTCAATCTGGAACCGCGCGATCGCTACTGTCGCAGGTTCCAATCCTGAGTTCTGAGTTGTAGGGCACTGATGACCTCAGATGTTAAGTCCCATAGTGCTCAGAGCCATTTGAACCATTTGAAGCTGAATGCTTCACTTCGGTCGCCTCCCTCGAACTCCTCCAACAGGGTGACTGATTTAGATGTGCGTTTCCGCCCAACCGCTGTAAATCTCCCGCTGGCCGCTACGCGGAACACAAACCACAACCACTCTAATAAGTTAAAATGCCCACAAGGTGATAATGACAGGCTCACCTGTCATGGATACTCAACGAAATCAAGCATTCCAATGGTGAGCGGCATGGGTGCTCAGCGATAGTAAGCATCCCGATGGGAACAAAATAGTATTACCTCAAAATCTTGTTACCGGATCACGTTAAACGTCGATTCTAAGCAGACACTGGAACCGGTAACCACGTTACACTCTACAGGCCAATTTGGAAGAGTCAAGTAGGTATCCCACTGCTGTCCAGGGCGCCTCCAGACACACTTTCGCTCAGTTCGAAGCGGGACTCAAGAATGAAGACAGCTCTACCCCAGCCAATGAGATTCCAGGCCGAAAGCGTTTGTGGAAACCTCATGGACAGTGGTGGTATACCACCATACGACCCGACAAATAGGAGTCATGCTCCGGGGTGCCATTACTTTTCACAGTAAGGCCTCTTTGGTTGTCAGCCGCGACACCCTTACAGCACAACAGTCCAAGACATTGCACGTGCTGTTTTTTTTTTTTTTTTTTTTTTTTTTTTTTTTGTTCTTCATGAGAAGCCATTCTGGTCTGACACTTCAGAAAGACAATGCCTGTCAGCACACGGCGAGAGTTTCTACTGCTTGTCTTCGTCCTTGCCAAACCATACCTCGGCCGGCAAGATCGCCTGGTCTCTCTCCAACTGAGAACGTTCGGAGCATTATGGGCAGCACCTCATCTGCATGGATACTCTGCAAATTACATTGAAGTGCCTGGCAGAGGGATCATAGAACCACCTTCACAATCCTCTATTATTCGAAACTCATAAACCTCGCGGAAACAACGAACACCCTTATCTTTTCGTACGAGCTCTGCTTTCCCTTATCATGGTGATCGTTTCTCCCTGTGTAGTCAGTGTCAACAATATATTTTCGCATTCGGAGGGGAAGGTTGGTGAATTTCATGACAAGATTCCGTCGGAACGAAAAACGGCTTTCTTTTAATGATGTCCAGCCCAAATCCTGTATCATTTCTGTGGCACTCTCTCCCATATTTCGCGATAATACAATACGTGCTGCCCTTCTTTGAACTTTTTCGATGTACTCAGTCAGTCGTATCTGGTAAGGAACCCACACCACGCAG
>NW_026062074.1:87500-92500 GCF_023897955.1 Schistocerca gregaria | reverse complement strand
ACCAGCCAAACGTACATCCTGATTTGACACATCTCTGGCAACCTAACCCACGTTGGCCCTTAACCTAACCCACGTTGGCCCTTAACCTAACCCACGTAGGCCCTTAACCTAACCCACGTTGGCCCTTAACCTAACCCACGTTGGCCCTTAACCTAACCCACGTTGGCCCTTAACCTAACCCACGTTGGCCCTTAACCTAACCCACGTTGGCCCTTAACCTAACCCACGTTGGCCCTTAACCTAACCCACGTTGGCCCTTAACCTAACCCACGTTGGCCCTTAACCTAACCCACGTTGGCCCTTAACCTAACCCACGTTGGCCCTTAACCTAACCCACGTTGGCCCTTAACCTAACCCACGTTGGCCCTTAACCTAACCCATGTTGGCCCTTAACCTAACCCACGTTGGCCCTTAACCTAACCCACGTTGGCCCTTAACCTAACCCACGTTGGCCCTTAACCTAACCCACGTTGGCCCTTAACCTAACCCACGTTGGCCCTTAACCTAACCCACGTTGGCCCTTAACCTAACCCACGTTGGCCCTTAACCTAACCCACGTTGGCCCTTAACCTAACCCACGTTGGCCCCTTAACCTAACCCACGTTGGCCCCTTAACCTAAGTTACGCTGCACCTTAACCTAAGTTACGCTGCACCTTAACCCAAGTTACGCTGCACCTTAACCCAAGTTACGCTGCACCTTAACCCAAGTTACGCTGCACCTTAACCCAAGTTACGCTGCACCTTAACCCAAGTTACGCTGCACCTTAACCCAAGTTACGCTGCACCTTAACCCAAGTTACGCTGCACCTTAACCCAAGTTACGCTGCACCTTAACCCAAGTTACGCTGCACCTTAACCCAAGTTACGCTGCACCTTAACCCAAGTTACGCTGCACCTTAACCCAAGTTACGCTGCACCTTAACCCAAGTTACGCTGCACCTTAACCCAAGTTACGCTGCACCTTAACCCAAGTTACGCTGCACCTTAACCCAAGTTACGCTGCACCTTAACCCAAGTTACGCTGCACCTTAACCCAAGTTACGCTGCACCTTAACCCAAGTTACGCTGCACCTTAACCCAAGTTACGCTGCACCTTAACCCAAGTTACGCTGCACCTTAACCCAAGTTACGCTGCACCTTAACCCAAGTTACGCTGCACCTTAACCCAAGTTACGCTGCACCTTAACCCAAGTTACGCTGCACCTTAACCCAAGTTACGCTGCACCTTAACCCAAGTTACGCTGCACCTTAACCCAAGTTACGCTGCACCTTAACCCAAGTTACGCTGCACCTTAACCCAAGTTACGCTGCACCTTAACCTAACTTACGCTGCACCTTAACCTAAGTTACGCTGCACCTTAACCTAACTTACGCTGCACCTTAACCTAAGTTACGCTGCACCTTAACCTAAGTTACGCTGCACCTTAACCTAAGTTACGCTGCACCTTAACCTAAGTTACGCTGCACCTTAACCTAACTTACGCTGCACCTTAACCTAACTTACGCTGCACCTTAACCTAACTTACGCTGCACCTTAACCTAACTTACACTGCACCTTAACTGTCACATGTAACGTCACAGGAATGTAGCTTTGCCTAACAGCAACCCTCTGAACATAGTTCACTGCTTGGATCCTCTGGTGTCATGTGTATTTCTTGATGCCATGGTGCGTACCCTCACATAAAGGTCTTTCGAGTGTTGCGTACTTTCTACACAGTCCCGCTAACCACTGGAAGGGTGTACCGCTACAGAACGAATATCGCCCTCCCCTCCTGCCCTTCCAAGCTGGTCGGTCAGGCGTTTGTTTGTGAAATGAGCCTTGCAGCTGTTCAGTTGCATTCGGTTGTCGATGCAGTCAGTGTACGTTGTGGTACGGCCTGTGTGGACTGTCCGCTGATGTACGCGTAACCCACACTGATCATCCGTCGTTACGTACTGAGTGACATAATGTGGCACATGCTTGACCGTACACCGGCTGCGCCCTACAATGGCGAATCATAAGGGCCATATGTTGTGCACGATGCTACTTGTCTCGTCTCCCCATTACAGCGAGATTGCACTGTTGTACGCCGTACAGACATGTGGTAGGTAGGTACGGACGAAAGTATTGCATGTTGGCCCCCCCCCCCCCCCTCCTCCCTCTGCCGGGAATCAGCGTGAGCCGTCTGTTGATGTAGCGACGAGGGTTTTCCTATTTAATCGTATTGCCCCACACAACATGATAGCACGGTGGACCGCGTTCCACATCTGCGACATGCTACAGAGGCCGGTTGACAGTCGACCGCGCAAGGGACATTGCACACGTGCGCGGACCATCTTCCACGTGTTCTCTCGTGTACATGCCGCAGTGTGTATGTGGGCTGATGTAGCGTGTCGTGACACATAACATGCAGGCATGCCAGAATCGTAGATTTCGCAAATGTAGATTGACGTATACGTTTGCTGCCAAAGATCCGCAAATGAACTGGAAATCAGTTGTTGAGCGGTTGTTCGCGCTGCAGGTGCATCGGTGATAGCGACGATCGGTACATCTATGAACCGGTTGTTTCGGCGGTACCCGCCATGCCCCCGAACCTGAGTTGGCCATGTGGGTATGAAGCGATACGAGGCTGTGGCTTGGCGGGACAGTCCCCGGCCGGTGAGGGGGGGCCGCCCGGCGTGCTGGCCGCGCGCTGCGTGAGCGCACGCACTACAGCCGGCTGGTGGGGGGCGCCCAGTGGCAGGAGCGCCGGCCGACGGGCCCGGCTGGCGTCCCAGCTATGCGCCGGCGCACCCTGCGCGCGGCGCCAGGCGGCCAAAGTGGGTTCTGCCGAGCCCGGTGCGAAGCGCGGTGGACATCTGCAGTGTGCTGGTCCGATTGCGGACTGTGTGCGTTGAGGATGCGCCGCCGCCCGGCACTCGGCGTCGCGACGCCGTCTGCTGCTCGGTCGCCCCCAGCGGTTCTCGCAGGTGGTTTGTATCGCAGCTCTGCGGACGTGTTGGCGCGTGCGCTGTGCTGGGAGAGTTCGCTTCTGCACCCAAGTGGGGCTTTGCCCTTCTGTGGCGCTGGCGTTGGAGCTGCCGGTCACCGTAGGTGGCGCGTGTTGTTTCCCGCCGGCAATGCCACGACAGCACGCTCCCGGGCCTCTGTCGGCAGCGGCAAGCTCAGTTGGGAGCACGGGTGTTCGCACTGAAAGCGTCTACTCGCCCATCTCCGGGCGATTGCGCCTCTCTCGAACCCGACCAAGTACTTAGGACGGCGCTGCGCGCCGCCGGGACCTGAGAGGGTTTCGAGGTGTATCGTGCAGGGGAGCTCAGCCTCCTCCTGTTTGCAGAATAATTGAGCGGACGCTTGCGTGTTCGCGCGGGCCCTCGGGACACACTCCCGGGCGGCCGGCTGCTCAGCTCTCGTTGACGCAGCTCCCTGGTTGATCCTGCCAGTAGTCATATGCTTGTCTCAAAGATTAAGCCATGCATGTCTCAGTACAAGCCGCATTAAGGTGAAACCGCGAATGGCTCATTAAATCAGTTATGGTTCCTTAGATCGTACCCACGTTACTTGGATAACTGTGGTAATTCTAGAGCTAATACATGCAAACAGAGTCCCGACCAGAGATGGAAGGGACGCTTTTATTAGATCAAAACCAATCGGATTGGCTCGTCTGGTCCGTTTGCCTTGGTGACTCTGAATAACTTTGGGCTGATCGCACGGTCCTCGTACCGGCGACGCATCTTTCAAATGTCTGCCTTATCAACTGTCGATGGTAGGTTCTGCGCCTACCATGGTTGTAACGGGTAACGGGGAATCAGGGTTCGATTCCGGAGAGGGAGCCTGAGAAACGGCTACCACATCCAAGGAAGGCAGCAGGCGCGCAAATTACCCACTCCCGGCACGGGGAGGTAGTGACGAAAAATAACGATACGGGACTCATCCGAGGCCCCGTAATCGGAATGAGTACACTTTAAATCCTTTAACGAGTATCTATTGGAGGGCAAGTCTGGTGCCAGCAGCCGCGGTAATTCCAGCTCCAATAGCGTATATTAAAGTTGTTGCGGTTAAAAAGCTCGTAGTTGGATTTGTGTCCCACGCTGTTGGTTCACCGCCCGTCGGTGTTTAACTGGCATGTATCGTGGGACGTCCTGCCGGTGGGGCGAGCCGAAGGCGTGCTTGCGCGTCCCGAGGCGGACCCCGTTGAAATCCTACCAGGGTGCTCTTAGTTGAGTGTCTCGGTGGGCCGGCACGTTTACTTTGAACAAATTAGAGTGCTTAAAGCAGGCAAGCCCGCCTGAATACTGTGTGCATGGAATAATGGAATAGGACCTCGGTTCTATTTTGTTGGTTTTCGGAACCCGAGGTAATGATTAATAGGGACAGGCGGGGGCATTCGTATTGCGACGTTAGAGGTGAAATTCTTGGATCGTCGCAAGACGAACAGAAGCGAAAGCATTTGCCAAGTATGTTTTCATTAATCAAGAACGAAAGTTAGGGGTTCGAAGGCGATCAGATACCGCCCTAGTTCTAACCATAAACGATGCCAGCCAGCGATCCGCCGCAGTTCCTCCGATGACTCGGCGGGCAGCCTCCGGGAAACCAAAGCTTTTGGGTTCCGGGGGAAGTATGGTTGCAAAGCTGAAACTTAAAGGAATTGACGGAAGGGCACCACCAGGAGTGGAGCCTGCGGCTTAATTTGACTCAACACGGGAAACCTCACCAGGCCCGGACACCGGAAGGATTGACAGATTGATAGCTCTTTCTTGATTCGGTGGGTGGTGGTGCATGGCCGTTCTTAGTTGGTGGAGCGATTTGTCTGGTTAATTCCGATAACGAACGAGACTCTAGCCTGCTAACTAGTCGCGTGACATCCTTCGTGCTGTCAGCGATTACTTTTCTTCTTAGAGGGACAGGCGGCTTCTAGCCGCACGAGATTGAGCAATAACAGGTCTGTGATGCCCTTAGATGTTCTGGGCCGCACGCGCGCTACACTGAAGGAATCAGCGTGTCTTCCTAGGCCGAAAGGTC